>NW_027455926.1:0-28262 GCF_040206685.1 Ascaphus truei | reverse complement strand
CAGGGCAGAGCCTGAGCGAGGTCACACACAGGGGCAGAGCCTGAGTGAGGTTACACACAGGGGCAGAGCCTGAGCGAGGTCACACACAGGGGCAGAGCCTGAGCGAGGTCACACACAGGGGCAGAGCCTGAGTGAGGTTACACACAGGGGCAGAGCCTGAGCGAGGTCACACACAGGGGCAGAGCCTGAGTCGAGTGTTACACACAGGGGCAGAGCCTGAGCGAGGTCACACAAAGGGCAGAGCCTGAGCCAGGTCACACACAGGGGCAGAGCCTGAGTGAGGTTACACACAGGGGCAGAGCCTGAGCGAGGTCACACAAAGGGGCAGAGCCTGAGCGAGGTCACACATAGGGGCAGAGCCGGAGTGAGGTCACACACAGGGGCAGAGCCTGAGCGAGGTCACACACAGGGGCAGAGCCTGAGCGAGGTCACACAGGGGCAGAGCCGAGCGAGGTCACACACGGGCAGAGCCTGAGCGAGGTCACACACAGGGGCAGAGCCTGAGCGAGGTCACACACAGGGGCAGAGCCTGAGCGAGGTCACACACAGGGGCAGAGCCTGAGTGAGGTTACACACAGGGCAGAGCCTGAGCGAGGTCACACACAGGGGCAGAGCCTGAGCGAGGTCACACACAGGGGCAGAGCCTGAGTGAGGTTACACACAGGGGCAGAGCCTGAGCGAGGTCACACACAGGGCAGAGCCTGAGTGAGGTTACACACAGGGGCCAGAGCCTGAGCGAGGTCACACACAGGGGCAGAGCCTGAGCGAGGTCACACACGGGCAGAGCCTGAGCGAGGTCACACACGGGCAGAGCCTGAGCGAGGTCACACACGGGCAGAGCCTGAGTGAGGTTACACACAGGGGCAGAGCCTGAGCGAGGTCACACACAGGGCAGAGCCTGAGCCAGGTCACACACAGGGGCAGAGCCTGAGTGAGGTCACACACAGGGGCAGAGCCTGAGCGAGGTCACACACAGGGGCAGAGCCTGAGCGAGGTCACACACAGGGGCAGAGCCTGAGCCAGGTCCACACAGGGGCAGAGCCTGAGCCAGGTCACACACACGGGCAGAGCCTGAGCGAGGTCACACACAGGGGCAGAGCCTGAGCGAGTCACACAAAGGGGCAGAGCCTGAGCGAGGTCACACACAGGGGCAGAGCCGGAGCGAGGTCACACAGGGGCAGAGCCTGAGCGGGGTCACACACAGGGGCAGAGCCTGAGCGAGGTCACACAAAGGGGCAGAGCTGAGCGAGGTCACACACAGGGGCAGAGCCGGAGCGAGGTCACACAGGGGCAGAGCCGGAGCGAGGTCACACACGGGCAGAGCCTGAGCGAGGTCACACAGGGGCAGAGCCGGAGCGAGGTCACACAGGGGCAGAGCCGGAGCGAGGTCACACACAGGGGCAGAGCCGGAGCGAAGTCACACTGCCTCCCCCCCCACCCCTCACCTTAGTAAGATGACTTTGCCTGCGCTCCCACGGTCAGATCTGGGAGTCCGTCCTGAGTCAGGTCCATATTCCCGCTCACCGACACTCCAAAGAACATAATCCCCTCACTGACCCAAATGCCTGGGATCCGCTGTCAGTGAGAGACTCAGGTGAGGGGGAGAGGGGCTCGGGGGAGAGGGGCTCGGGGAGAGGGAGAGAGGGGCTCGGGTGAGAGGGAGAGAGGGGCTCGGGGGAGAGGGGCTCGGGGGAGAGGGGCTCGGGGGAGAGGGGCTCGGGGGAGAGGGGCTCGGGGGAGAGGGGCTCGGGGGAGAGAGGTGAGGGGGAGGGAGAGAGGGGCTCGGGTGAGAGGGGCTCGGGAGAGAGGGACTCAGGGGAGAGGGGAGAGGGGCGGGTGAGATAGAGGTCCTCGGGTGAGATAGAGGGGCTCGGTGTCATGGGAGAGGGGGTTTGGCCCTGTATTGAAGGGGTTACACCCCATTTGGCCACACCCTGCTCTCACGTGGGAGGCAGGGGGTTAACTGGACTGCGGTCCAGTAGTGTGTTTTTACCCTGCTTCAGCACCCAAATGTGTATTCCCCTGGAAATATGTATTGTTCCCATTCAGTGTCTGCACCAACACATACACTGGGATCTATGCGGGAAGGAAAGGGTTAATGTTAATTCTGTATTTATGGCCCTTTGTCCCTTTTCCCGCCTTTGCAGTCTCCATTTTGCAGCTTCTCCATAGGCCGCCATTGAAGCCCCATGCAAGTCAATGGGAATTTCAGTGGTTTGGGCCTGATATCATAGAAGACCTGCAGGTGGCGCCCGAGAGGAGGAGCGGCGGTTCCCCATTTAAAGTCAATGGCGCAATGTGTTTCAATGGGGATTCCTCGATGCCGACCTCCGGAGACGAGCTGGCAGCCCGCCAGCCCGCAAAACCGCAAGAGCGGAAACCCTTTAAAAAAAGAGCTTTGATCAATCCCCGGTCAAGTTCACGTGCAATTGCGTGGGAAACTTAGGTTCTAGGGCACCCCGGAATAAAGTTATTTTTGCCCCTAGATCCTAGGACCCCCCTCACTCGATCCCCACAGGGGCCGACGGTCAATGACCCCGGGAAAGGGTCGCGCCAGACCGGAGGGTCCTACCATTGAATCCTATGGCGGCGCCGGCTCATGCATTTCCTATGGCGGCGCCGGCCATTGATTCCAATGGGGGAAAAGCCGCGTGTTTAAAACGGCTAAGTGAAAAGAAGGTAAAACTGTAGCCCCGGAACTCCGGTTCTGCGGAGA
This sequence comes from Ascaphus truei, assembly GCF_040206685.1. Classification (NCBI taxonomy): domain Eukaryota; kingdom Metazoa; phylum Chordata; class Amphibia; order Anura; family Ascaphidae; genus Ascaphus; species Ascaphus truei. The sequence continues at coordinate 25,546 of NW_027455926.1, read as the reverse complement.
CTAGAGAGCCAGGATTTGGCCAGCAGATAGTCATAGCATCGGCTTGATTGCATGACAAATCCTGAACCTCTCTGATCAGCAGAGCGGAGTCGGGATGATTATTGAATTGTGTGATTCTGCCATTGACTTCAATGGCGGAGAAATGTATCTTGGTTAAAAAGGCATTTAAACCCATTTTCTGTAACTCCGTTCGGTGGGTCCTAGCGAGCTGAAACTTGGCCACAATGGAGAGTACCCTCCGGCATTAGGGTCGGGCAAGTTCTGGTCCGCTCGGCCCAACCGAACGGATTATTTTGATATAACCATGATTGTCAGAAATATTGTATTTTGTATCTGGCATAAAAGCCAAGGAGAAGATATGGGCTCTGTAATATGCTAAAGGGTCAGGGTGCGACAAATGGTCTACAATGGGCCCCTAGTCAAAGACTCTCCCCCACCCTGCATGTGAATGCCAGTGCTAAGGAGAACAATCCCTGGGTACTTGTGCAAAGTATTGTGTGTCACACCTTTAACAAAGGCTATTATGGGCCAGTGATCAGTCAGCAGACCCAAAGACGCCTTTGCTTTAGTGTGTTGAAATCCCATGTTAAGGTATAGGACTCAAACCCTATATAAATGAGGGTCAGCCCTATGTCCAGTGTTATTCATTGTGACTTCGTTTTGTATCCTGAATGAATTGCCAGTCCCGTTCCTGATTGCTTCATTTCCCAAACCCTACGTAAGTGTTCATATCTTGTGCGTTAATTGTATAATTCTGTGTGTTCTCCTTCTTTAAGGAATAAACTTTCTTTATTATATCTTAGTTCAACCCAGTGAAGTATTTTTTGTGTGTATATTATAACCCTGTCCGACGCTACCGTCACACTCGGGTGAGGGTGAGAGGGGCTCGGGTTGAGGGAGAGAGGGGCTCAGGGGAGGGAGAGAGGGGCTTGAGTGAGAGGGGCTCGGGAGAGAGGGGCTCGGGGGAGAGGGGCTCGGGAGAGGGGCTCGGGTGAGGGATAGAGGGGCTCGGGGTGAGGGATAGAGGGGCTCGGCTGAGAGGGGCTCGGGAGAGGGGGGCTCGGGTGAGAGAGGCTCGGGTGAGGGAGAGAGGGGCTCGGGAGAGAGGGGCACGGTGAGGGAGAGATGGCTCGGGAGAGAGGGGCTCGGGTGAGGAGAGAGGGGCTCGGGTGAGAGAGAGAGGGGCTCGGGTGAGAGAGAGGGGCAAGGGAGAGAGGGGCTCGGGAGAGGGAGAGAGGGGCTCGGGAGAGAGGGGCTCGGGTGAGAGGGGCTTGGGTGAGGGAGAGAGGGGCTCGGGTGAGGGGCTCGGGAGAGAGGGGAGAGGGCTCGGTTGAGAGGGGCTCGGGTGAGGGAGAGGGGCTCGAGTGAGGGAGAGAGGGGCTCGGGTGAGGGAGAGAGGGGCTCGGGTGAGGAAGAGGGGCTCGGGAGAGGGGCTCGGGTGAGAGGGGCTCGGAGAGAGGGGAGAAGGCTCGGGAGAGGGGCTCGGTTGAGGGAGAGAGGGCTCGAGAGGGGTTCGGGTGAGGGAGAGAGGGGCTCGGGGAAGAGGGGCTCGGGAAGAGGGGCTCGGGGGAGAGGGGCTCGGGTGAGGGTGAGAGGGGCTCGGGAGAGAGGGGCTCGGGAGAGAGGGGCTCGGGAGAGAGGGGCTCGGAGAGAGGGAGAGAGGGATCGGGTGAGGGAGAGAGGGGGGAGAGAGGGGCTCGGGTGAGGGGCTAGGGAGAGAGGGGCTCGGGTGAGGGGCTAGGGAGAGAGGGGCTCGGGTGAGGGAGAGAGGGGCTTGGGAGAGGGGCTCGGAGAGAGGGAGAGAGGGGATCGGGTGAGAGGGGCTCGGGGGGAGAGGGGCTCGGGGGAGAGGGGCTCGGGGGAGAGGGGCTCGGGTGAGGGGCTCGGGGGAGAGGGGCTCAGGGGAGAGGGGCTCGGGTGAGGGGCTCGGGGGAGAGGGGCTCGGGGGAGGGAGAGAGGGGCTCGAGGGAGAGGGGCTCGGGTGAGAGGGGCTCGGGTGAGATGGGCTCGGGTGAGAGGGTCAAGTGAGAGAGGGGCTCGGGTGAGGGAGAGAGGGGCTCGGGTGAGATGGGCTCGGGTGAGAGGGTCAAGTGAGAGAGGGGCTCGGGTGAGATGGGCTCGGGTGAGGGGGGCACGGGAGGGAGGGGCTCGGGTGAGGGAGAGAGGGGCTCGGGTGGTTCTGATGACTGGGCCCTGATGGGAGGATTCTGGTTCTGGTGACTGGGCTCTGATGGGAGGATTCTGGATCTGATGACTGGGCCCTGATTGGAGGGTTCCTGTTCTGATGACTGGGCCCTGATTGGAGGGTTCTGGTTCTGATGACTGGGCCCTGATTGGAGGGTTCTGGTTCTGATGACTGGGCCCTGATTGGAGGGTTCTGATGACTGGACTCTGATGGGAGATATCTGGTTCTGATGACTGGGCCCTAATGGGAGGGTTCTGGTTCTGATGACTAGGCCCAGGTGGGAGGTCCCTGGTTCTGATGACTGGGCCCTGCTGGGAGGTTCTGATGACTGGGCCCTGATGGGAGGTTCTGGTGAATGGGCCCTGATGGGAGGTTCTGGTGAATGGGCCCTGATGGGAAGGTCCTGGTTCTGATGACAGGTAGAGGGATCCCTCACGCTCTCACCTGGATGTAGGAAGCTCTGAAGCTCCCCCCCTGCCCTGAGAAGATGTACAGGGCCCCCATGTTCTGGTCCTCACAAGGGGCCCCCACGGCCAGGTCAGGGATCTGGTCACCGGTCAGGTCCGGCAGGAGGGAGATGGCAGAACCAAAATGTCCAAAGGGCTGATTGACGTCCCCTTGCAGAGTGTCCGGGCATGAGAGGGCGACCGGTGACTCGACCCCGTCTGGTGACTCCAAGATCTGGAAACCATAGAGCCCTGATAATTATAACGGACTCGTTACAACTTCAACCTCACTAACTAGCGGCTCATTCGTTACGCAAAGTCACCAGCCAACAGCTCCACCAATGTGCGCTTACTAAGGGCGTCTGCACACGCCGGATACCTGTGCGCTTACTAAGGGGTCTGCACACGCCGGATACCTGTGCGCTTACTAAGGGCGTCTGCACACGTCGGATACCTGTGCGCTTACTAAGGGCGTCTGCACACGCCGGATACCTGTGCGCTTACTAAGGGGTCTGCACACGCCGGATACCTGTGCGCTTACTAAGGCGTCTGCACACGCCGGATACCTGTGCGCTTACTAAGGGGTCTGCACACGCCGGATACCTGTGCACTTACTAAGGCGTCTGCACACGTCGGATACCTGTGCGCTTACTAAGGGCGTCTGCACACGCCGGATACCTGTGCGCTTACTAAGGGGTCTGCACACGCCGGATACCTGTGCGCTTACTAAGGGCGTCTGCACACGTCGGATACCTGTGCGCTTACTAAGGCGTCTGCACACGTCGGATACCTGTGCGCTTACTAAGGGCGTCTGCACACGCCGGATACCTGTGCGCTTACTAAGGTGTCTGTACACGCCGGATACCTGTGCGCTTACTAAGGCGTCTGCACACGTCGGATACCTGTGCGCTTACTAAGGGGTCTGCACACGCCGGATACCTGTGCGCTTACTAAGGGCGTCTGTACACGTCGGATACCTGTGCGCTTACTAAGGGCGTCTGCTCACGTCGGATACCTGTGCGGCTTACTAAGGGGTCTGCACACGCCGGATACCTGTGCGCTTACTAAGGGCGTCTGCACACGTCGGATACCTGTGCGCTTACTAAGGCGTCTGCACACGTCGGATACCTGTGCGCTTACTAAGGGGTCTGCACACGCCGGATACCTGTGCGCTTACTAAGGGCGTCTGTACACGTCGGATACCTGTGCGCTTACTAAGGGGTCTGTACACGTCGGATACCTGTGCGCTTACTAAGGCGTCTGCACACGTCGGATACCTGTGCGCTTACTAAGGGCGTCTGCACACGCCGGATACCTGTGCGCTTACTAAGGTGTCTGTACACGCCGGATACCTGTGCGCTTACTAAGGTGTCTGTACACGTCGGATACCTGTGCGCTTACTAAGGGGTCTGCACACGTCGGATACCTGTGCGCTTACTAAGGGCGTCTGTACACGTCGGATACCTGTGCGCTTACTAAGGCGTCTGCTCACGTCGGATACCTGTGCGCTTACTAAGGGGTCTGCACACGCCGGATACCTGTGCGCTTACTAAGGGCGTCTGTACACGTCGGATACCTGTGCGCTTACTAAGGGCGTCTGTACACGTCGGATACCTGTGCGCTTACTAAGGCGTCTGCACACGTCGGATACCTGTGCGCTTACTAAGGGCGTCTGTACACGTCGGATACCTGTGCGCTTACTAAGGCGTCTGCTCACGTCGGATACCTGTGCGCTTACTAAGGGCGTCTATACACGCCGGATACCTGTGCGCTTACTAAGGGGTCTGCACACGCCGGATACCTGTGCGCTTACTAAGGGCGTCTGTACACGTCGGATACCTGTGCGCTTACTAAGGCGTCTGCACACGTCGGATACCTGTGCGCTTACTAAGGGCATCTGCACACGTCTGATACCTGTGCGCTTACTAAGGCGTCTGCACACGTCGGATACCTGTGCGCTTACTAAGGGCGTCTGCACACGCCGGATACCTGTGCGCTTACTAAGGCGTCTGCTCACGTCGGATACCTGTGCGCTTACTAAGGGCGTCTGTACACACCAGATACCTGTGCGCTTACTAAGGCGTCTGCATACGTCGGATACCTGTACGCTTACTAAGGCGTCTGCACATGTCGGATACCTGTGCGCTTACTAAGGCGTCTGCATACGTCGGATACCTGTACGCTTACTAAGGCGTCTGCACATGTCGAATACCTGTGCGCTTACTAAGGGCGTCTGTACACACCGGATACCTGTGCGCTTACTAAGGGCGTCTGTACACACCAGATACCTGTGCGCTTACTAAGGCGTCTGCACACATCGGATACCTGTGTGCTTACTAAGGGCGTCTATACACGTCGGATACCTGTGCGCTTACTAATGGCGTCTGAACACACCGGATACCTGTGCGCTTACTAAGTGCGTCTGTACACGTCGGATACCTGTGCGCGTACTAAGGGCGTCTGTACACATCGGATACCTGTGCGCTTACTAAGGCATCTGTACACACCGGATACCTGTGCGCTTACTAAGTGCGTCTATACACGTCGGATACCTGTGCGCTTACTAAGGGCGCCTATACACGTCGGATACCTGTGCGCTTACTAAGTGCGTCTGTACACGTCGGATACCTGTGCGCTTACTAAGGGCGTCTGTACACACCGGATACCTGTGCGCTTACAAAGGCATCTGTACACACCGGATACCTGTGCGCTAACTAAGGGCGTATATACACGTCGGATACCTGTGCGCTTACTAAGGGCGCCTATACACGTCGGATACCTGTGCGCTTACTAAGTGTGACTGTACACGTCGGATACCTGTGCGCTTACTAAGGGCGTCTGTACACACCGGATACCTGTGCGCTTACTAAGGCATCTGTACACACCGGATACCTGTGCGCTAACTAAGGGCGTATATACACGTCGGATACCTGTGCGCTTACTAAGGCGTCTGTACACGTCGGATACCTGTGCGCTTACTAAGTGCGTCTGTACACGTCGGATACCTGTGCGCTTACTAAGGGCGTCTGTACACACCGGATACCTGTGCGCTAACTAAGGGCGTATATACACGTCGGATACCTGTGCACTTACTAAGGGCGTCTGTACACACCGGATACCTGTGCGCTTACTAAGGGCATCTGTACACGTCGGATACCTGTGCGCTTACTAAGGCATCTGCACACGTCGGATACCTGTGCGCTTACTAAGGGCGTCTGTACATGACGGATACCTGTGCGCTAACTAAGGGCGTCTGTACACACCGGAAACCTGTGCGCTTACAAAGGGCGTCTGTACACACCGGATACCTGTGCACTTACTAAGGGCGCCTATACATGTCGGATACCTGTGTGCTTACTAAGGGCGCTGTAACAGGGGACTTATCCCTGTTCACAAATGTGCCTCTAATCCAGCAGTGTGGTGGTTAACTGCTGGTAGGCAATTAACTAACCCCACCTACCTGATTGCTTAGAAAAGCCTGTCTTGTGAGACAGGAAGTGACTCCTTAGCTCACTTGTGAGCTGACCTTTGGAGATAGAGCAGTGGTTCTTGAGTCTCCCAGGAGAGACTGACCAAGAGAACACAGACCTCTGGAGCTGACAAATAAGACTTCTAAACCTGGATGCTGACATTTTCTGTGCACACACGGGTGCGGTTCCAGGAGGGCAGAGAAGCTTCCCCTACAGCAGCTAACAGATGAGACTTTCATTCTTAAGAGACTTCTTATATTTGCTTATTACATGCTATGTGTTTGGGGCTGGGAGAAGTGCTTAACTAACGGAGATGTGAATTAATTGCATACTATTTCACTAGAAATACTCCCAAGTGAATAGAAGCTTTGTGCCCCCCCCTGTGTTTGGATGATTTCCTGATAAAAAGGAAAAGGCACAATAAAGCCTGGGGAGGGCTGGCAGTGTGAGAGCAGAGAACATGTAACTTTCCCTGGGGAGGGCTGGCAGTGTGAGAGCAGAGAACGTGTAACTTTCCCTGGGGAGGGCTGGCAGTGTGAGAGCAGAGAACATGTAACTTTCCCTGGGGAGGGCTGGCAGTGTGAGAGCAGAGAACATGTAACTTTCCCTGGGGAGGGCTGGCAGTGTGAGAGCAGAGAACATGTAACTTTCCATGGGGAGGGCTGGCAGTGTGAGAGCAGAGAACATGTAACTTTCCCTGGGGAGGGCTGGCAGTGTGAGAGCAGAGAACATGTAACTTTCCCTGGGGAGGGCTGGCAGTGTGAGAGCAGAGAACATGTAACTTTCCCTGGGGAGGGCTGGCAGTGTGAGAGCAGAGAACATGTAACATTCCCTGGGGAGGGCTGGCAGTGTGAGAGCAGAGAACATGTAACTTTCCCTGGGGAGGGCAGGCAGTGTGAGAGCAGAGAACATGTAACTTTCCCTGGGGAGAGCTGGCAGTGTGAGAGCAGAGAACATGTAACTTTCCCTGGGGAGGGCAGGCAGTGTGAGAGCAGAGAACATGTAACTTTCCCTGGGGAGGGCTGGCAGTGTGAGAGCAGAGAACATGTAACTTTCCCTGGGGAGGGCTGGCAGTGTGAGAGCAGAGAACATGTAACTTTCCCTGGGGAGGGCAGGCAGTGTGAGAGCAGAGAACATGTAACTTTCCCTGGGGAGAGCTGGCAGTGTGAGAGCAGAGAACATGTAACTTTCCCTGGGGAGGGCTGGCAGTGTGAGAGCAGAGAACATGTAACTTTCCCTGGGGAGGGCTGGCAGTGTGAGAGCAGAGAACGTGTAACTTTCCCTGGGGAGGGCTGGCAGTGTGAGAGCAGAGAACATGTAACTTTCCCTGGGGAGGGCAGGCAGTGTGAGAGCAGAGAACATGTAACTTTCCCTGGGGAGGGCAGGCAGTGTGAGAGCAGAGAACATGTAACTTTCCCTGGGGAGGGCAGGCAGTGTGAGAGCAGAGAACATGTAACTTTCCCTGGGGAGGGCTGGCAGTGTGAGAGCAGAGAACATGTAACTTTCCCTGGGGAGGGCTGGCAGTGTGAGAGCAGAGAACATGTAACTTTCCCTGGGGAGGGCTGGCAGTGTGAGAGCAGAGAACATGTAACTTTCCCTGGGGAGGGCTGGCAGTGTGAGAGCAGAGAACATGTAACTTTCCCTGAGGAGGGCAGGCAGTGTGAGAGCAGAGAACATGTAACTTTCCCTGGGGAGGGCTGGCAGTGTGAGAGCAGAGAACATGTAACTTTCCCTGGGGAGGGCAGGCAGTGTGAGAGCAGAGAACATGTAACTTTCCCTGGGGAGAGCAGGCAGTGTGAGAGCAGAGAACATGTAACTTTCCCTGGGGAGAGCAGGCAGTGTGAGAGCAGAGAACATGTAACTTTCCCTGGGGAGAGCAGGCAGTGTGAGAGCAGAGAACATGTAACTTTCCCTGGGGAGAGCTGGCAGTGTGAGAGCAGAGAACATGTAACTTTCCCTGGGGAGGGCTGGCAGTGTGAGAGCAGAGAACATGTAACTTTCCCTGGGGAGAGCTGGCAGTGTGAGAGCAGAGAACACGCAACTTTCCCTGGGGAGAGCTGGCAGTGTGAGAGCAGAGAACATGTAACTTTCCCTGGGGAGGGCTGGCAGTGTGAGAGCAGAGAACATGTAACTTTCCCTGGGGAGAGCTGGCAGTGTGAGAGCAGAGAACACGTAACTTTCCCTGGGGAGGGCTGGCAGTGTGAGAGCAGAGAACATGTAACTTTCCCTGGGGAGAGCTGGCAGTGTGAGAGCAGAGAACATGTAACTTTCCCTGGGGAGGGCTGGCAGTGTGAGAGCAGAGAACACGTAACTTTCCCTGGGGAGGGCTGGCAGTGTGAGAGCAGAGAACATGTAACTTTCCCTGGGGAGAGCAGGCAGTGTGAGAGCAGAGAACATGTAACTTTCCCTGGGGAGGGCTGGCAGTGTGAGAGCAGAGAACATGTAACTTTCCCTGGGGAGGGCTGGCAGTGTGAGAGCAGAGAACATGTAACTTTCCCTGGGGAGAGCAGGCAGTGTGAGAGCAGAGAACATGTAACTTTCCCTGGGGAGGGCTAGCAGTGTGAGAGCAGAGAACATGTAACTTTCCCTGGGGAGGGCTGGCAGTGTGAGAGCAGAGAACATGTAACTTTCCCTGGGGAGGGCTGGCAGTGTGAGAGCAGAGAACATGTAACTTTCCCTGGGGAGAGCTGGCAGTGTGAGAGCAGAGAACACGTAACTTTCCCTGGGGAGAGCAGGCAGTGTGAGAGCAGAGAACATGTAACTTTCCCTGGGGAGGGCTGGCAGTGTGAGAGCAGAGAACATGTAACTTTCCCTGGGGAGGGCTAGCAGTGTGAGAGCAGAGAACATGTAACTTTCCCTGGGGAGGGCTGGCAGTGTGAGAGCAGAGAACATGTAACTTTCCCTGGGGAGGGCTGGCAGTGTGAGAGCAGAGAACATGTAACTTTCCTTGGGGAGGGCTGGCAGTGTGAGAGCAGAGAACATGTAACTTTCCCTGGGGAGAGCTGGCAGTGTGAGAGCAGAGAACATGTAACTTTCCCTGGGGAGAGCAGGCAGTGTGAGAGCAGAGAACATGTAACTTTCCCTGGGGAGGGCTGGCAGTGTGAGAGCAGAGAACATGTAACTTTCCCTGGGGAGGGCTGGCAGTGTGAGAGCAGAGAACATGTAACTTTCCCTGGGGAGGGCTGGCAGTGTGAGAGCAGAGAACACGTAACTTTCCCTGGGGAGGGCTGGCAGTGTGAGAGCAGAGAACACGTAACTTTCCCTGGGGAGGGCTGGCAGTGTGAGAGCAGAGAACATGTAACTTTCCCTGGGGAGGGCTGGCAGTGTGAGAGCAGAGAACATGTATCTTTCCCTGGGGAGGGCTGGCAGTGTGAGAGCAGAGAACATGTAACATTCCCTGGGGAGGGCTGGCAGTGTGAGAGCAGAGAACATGTAACTTTCCCTGAGGAGGGCAGGCAGTGTGAGAGCAGAGAACATGTAACTTTCCCTGGGGAGGGCAGGCAGTGTGAGAGCAGAGAACATGTAACTTTCCCTGGGGAGGGCAGGCAGTGTGAGAGCAGAGAACATGTAACTTTCCCTGGGGAGAGCAGGCAGTGTGAGAGCAGAGAACATGTAACTTTCCCTGGGGAGAGCAGGCAGTGTGAGAGCAGAGAACATGTAACTTTCCCTGGGTAGGGCAGGCAGTGTGAGAGCAGAGAACATGTAACTTTCCCTGGGGAGGGCTGGCAGTGTGAGAGCAGAGAACATGTAACTTTCCCTGGGGAGGGCTGGCAGTGTGAGAGCAGAGAACATGTAACTTTCCCTGGGGAGAGCTGGCAGTGTGAGAGCAGAGAACACGCAACTTTCCCTGGGGAGAGCTGGCAGTGTGAGAGCAGAGAACATGTAACTTTCCCTGGGGAGGGCTGGCAGTGTGAGAGCAGAGAACATGTAACTTTCCCTGGGGAGGGCTGGCAGTGTGAGAGCAGAGAACACGTAACTTTCCCTGGGGAGGGCTGGCAGTGTGAGAGCAGAGAACATGTAACTTTCCCTGGGGAGAGCTGGCAGTGTGAGAGCAGAGAACATGTAACTTTCCCTGGGGAGGGCTGGCAGTGTGAGAGCAGAGAACATGTAACTTTCCCTGGGGAGGGCAGGCAGTGTGAGAGCAGAGAACATGTAACTTTCCCTGGGGAGGGCTGGCAGTGTGAGAGCAGAGAACATGTAACTTTCCCTGGGGAGGGCAGGCAGTGTGAGAGCAGAGAACATGTAACTTTCCCTGGGGAGAGCAGGCAGTATGAGAGCAGAGAACATGTAACTTTCCCTGGGGAGGGCAGGCAGTGTGAGAGCAGAGAACACGTAACTTTCCCTGGGGAGGGCTGGCAGTGTGAGAGCAGAGAACATGTAACTTTCCCTGGGGAGGGCAGGCAGTGTGAGAGCAGAGAACATGTAACTTTCCCTGGGGAGGGCTGGCAGTGTGAGAGCAGAGAACATGTAACTTTCCCTGGGGAGGGCTGGCAGTGTGAGAGCAGAGAACATGTAACTTTCCCTGGGGAGGGCTGGCAGTGTGAGAGCAGAGAACATGTAACTTTCCCTGGGGAGAGCAGGCAGTGTGAGAGCAGAGAACATGTAACTTTCCCTGGGGAGGGCTAGCAGTGTGAGAGCAGAGAACATGTAACTTTCCCTGGGGAGGGCTGGCAGTGTGAGAGCAGAGAACATGTAACTTTCCCTGGGGAGGGCTGGCAGTGTGAGAGCAGAGAACATGTAACTTTCCCTGGGGAGGGCTGGCAGTGTGAGAGCAGAGAACATGTAACTTTCCCTGGGGAGGGCAGGCAGTGTGAGAGCAGAGAACATGTAACATTCCCTGGGGAGGGCAGGCAGTGTGAGAGCAGAGAACATGTAACTTTCCCTGGGGAGGGCTGGCAGTGTGAGAGCAGAGAACACGGAACTTTCCCTGGGGAGGGCTGGCAGTGTGAGAGCAGAGAACATGTAACTTTCCCTGGGGAGGGCTGGCAGTGTGAGAGCAGAGAACATGTAACTTTCCCTGGGGAGGGCTGGCAGTGTGAGAGCAGAGAACATGTAACTTTCCCTGGGGAGGGCTGGCAGTGTGAGAGCAGAGAACATGTAACTTTCCCTGGGGAGGGCTGGCAGTGTGAGAGCAGAGAACATGTAACTTTCCCTGGGGAGGGCTGGCAGTGTGAGAGCAGAGAACATGTAACATTCCCTGGGGAGGGCTGGCAGTGTGAGAGCAGAGAACATGTAACTTTCCCTGGGGAGGGCAGGCAGTGTGAGAGCAGAGAACATGTAACTTTCCATGGGGAGGGCTGGCAGTGTGAGAGCAGAGAACATGTAACTTTCCCTGGGGAGGGCTGGCAGTGTGAGAGTAGAGAACATGTAACTTTCTCTGGGGAGGGCAGGCAGTGTGAGAGCAGAGAACATGTAACTTTCCCTGGGGAGAGCAGGCAGTGTGAGAGCAGAGAACATGTAACTTTCCCTGGGGAGGGCAGGCAGTGTGAGAGCAGAGAACACGTAACTTTCCCTGGGGAGGGCTGGCAGTGTGAGAGCAGAGAACATGTAACTTTCCCTGGGGAGGGCTGGCAGTGTGAGAGCAGAGAACACGTAACTTTCCCTGGGGAGGGCAGGCAGTGTGAGAGCAGAGAACACGTAACTTTCCCTGGGGAGGGCTGGCAGTGTGTGAGCAGAGAACATGTAACTTTCCCTGGGGAGGGCAGGCAGTGTGAGAGCAGAGAACATGTAACTTTCCCTGGGGAGGGCTGGAAGTGGGAGAGCAGAGAACATGTAACTTTCCCTGGGGAGGGCTGGCAGTGTGAGAGCAGAGAACATGTAACTTTCCCTGGGGAGAGCAGGCAGTGTGAGAGCAGAGAACATGTAACTTTCCCTGGGGAGAGCTGGCAGTGTGAGAGCAGAGAACATGTAACTTTCCCTGGGGAGAGCTGGCAGTGTGAGAGCAGAGAACACGTAACTTTCCCTGGGGAGGGCTGGTAGTGTGAGAGCAGAGAACATGTAACTTTCCCTGGGGAGGGCTGGCAGTGTGAGAGCAGAGAACATGTAACTTTCCCAGAGGAGGGCAGGCAGTGTGAGAGCAGAGAACATGTAACTTTCCCTGGGGAGGGCTGGCAGTGTGAGAGCAGAGAACATGTAACTTTCCCTGGGGAGGGCTGGCAGTGTGAGAGCAGAGAACATGTAACTTTCCCTGGGGAGGGCTGGCAGTGTGAGAGCAGAGAACATGTAACTTTCCCTGGGGAGGGCTGGCAGTGTGAGAGCAGAGAACATGTAACTTTCCCTGGGGAGGGCAGGCAGTGTGAGAGCAGAGAACATGTAACTTTCCCTGGGGAGGGCTGGCAGTGTGAGAGCAGAGAACATGTAACTTTCCCTGGGGAGGGCTGGCAGTGTGAGAGCAGAGAACATGTAACTTTCCCTGGGGAGGGCTGGCAGTGTGAGAGCAGAGAACATGTAACTTTCCCTGGGGAGAGCTGGCAGTGTGAGAGCAGAGAACATGTAACTTTCCCTGGGGAGGGCTGGCAGTGTGAGAGCAGAGAACATGTAACTTTCCCTGGGGAGAGCTGGCAGTGTGAGAGCAGAGAACACGTAACTTTCCCTGGGGAGAGCTGGCAGTGTGAGAGCAGAGAACACGTAACTTTCCCTGGGGAGGGCTGGCAGTGTGAGAGCAGAGAACATGTAACTTTCCCTGGGGAGGGCTGGCAGTGTGAGAGCAGAGAACATGTAACTTTCCCTGGGGAGGGCAGGCAGTGTGAGAGCAGAGAACATGTAACATTCCCTGGGGAGGGCTGGCAGTGTGAGAGCAGAGAACATGTAACTTTCCCTGGGGAGGGCTGGCAGTGTGAGAGCAGAGAACATGTAACTTTCCCTGGGGAGAGCAGGCAGTGTGAGAGCAGAGAACATGTAACTTTCCCTGGGGAGGGCAGGCAGTGTGAGAGCAGAGAACATGTAACTTTCCCTGGGGAGGGCAGGCAGTGTGAGAGCAGAGAACATGTAACTTTCCCTGGGGAGGGCTGGCAGTGTGAGAGCAGAGAACATGTAACATTCCCTGGGGAGAGCTGGCAGTGTGAGAGCAGAGAACATGTAACTTTCCCTGGGGAGAGCAGGCAGTGTGAGAGCAGAGAACATGTAACTTTCCCTGGGGAGGGCTGGCAGTGTGAGAGCAGAGAACATGTAACTTTCCCTGGGGAGGGCTGGCAGTGTGAGAGCAGAGAACATGTAACTTTCCCTGGGGAGGGCAGGCAGTGTGAGAGCAGAGAACATGTAACTTTCCCTGGGGAGGGCTGGCAGTGTGAGAGCAGAGAACATGTAACTTTCCCTGGGGAGGGCTGGCAGTGTGAGAGCAGAGAACATGTAACTTTCCCTGGGGAGAGCTGGCAGTGTGAGAGCAGAGAACATGTAACTTTCCCTGGGGAGAGCAGGCAGTGTGAGAGCAGAGAACATGTAACTTTCCCTGGGGAGGGCTGGCAGTGTGAGAGCAGAGAACATGTAACTTTCCCTGGGGAGGGCAGGCAGTGTGAGAGCAGAGAACATGTAACTTTCCCTGGGGAGGGCTGGCAGTGTGAGAGCAGAGAACATGTAACTTTCCCTGGGGAGGGCAGGCAGTGTGAGAGCAGAGAACATGTAACTTTCCCTGGGGAGGGCAGGCAGTGTGAGAGCAGAGAACACGTAACTTTCCCTGGGGAGAGCAGGCAGTGTGAGAGCAGAGAACACGTAACTTTCCCTGGGGAGGGCTGGCAGTGTGAGAGCAGAGAACATGTAACTTTCCCTGGGGAGGGCTGGCAGTGTGAGAGCAGAGAACATGTAACTTTCCCTGGGGAGGGCAGGCAGTGTGAGAGCAGAGAACATGTAACTTTCCCTGGGGAGGGCAGGCAGTGTGAGAGCAGAGAACACGTAACTTTCCCTGGGGAGAGCAGGCAGTGTGAGAGCAGAGAACACGTAACTTTCCCTGGGGAGGGCTGGCAGTGTGAGAGCAGAGAACATGTAACTTTCCCTGGGGAGGGCAGGCAGTGTGAGAGCAGAGAACATGTAACTTTCCCTGGGGAGGGCAGGCAGTGTGAGAGCAGAGAACATGTAACTTTCCCTGGGGAGGGCAGGCAGTGTGAGAGCAGAGAACATGTAACTTTCCCTGGGGAGGGCTGGCAGTGTGAGAGCAGAGAACATGTAACTTTCCCTGGGGAGGGCTGGCAGTGTGAGAGCAGAGAACATGTAACTTTCCCTGGGGAGGGCTGGCAGTGTGAGAGCAGAGAACATGTAACTTTCCCTGGGGAGGGCTGGCAGTGTGAGAGCAGAGAACATGTAACTTTCCCTGGGGAGGGCTGGCAGTGTGAGAGCAGAGAACATGTAACTTTCCCTGGGGAGGGCAGGCAGTGTGAGAGCAGAGAACACGTAACTTTCCCTGGGGAGAGCAGGCAGTGTGAGAGCAGAGAACATGTAACTTTCCCTGGGGAGGGCAGGCAGTGTGAGAGCAGAGAACATGAGGGGACTGGCTGTGCGCCTGAGAGGTGCCGCCGTGGCAGCGGCCGCTTTGCCACCACGCGTTTGCCGGAGGGGACTGGCTGTGCGCCTGAGAGGTGCCGCCGTGGCAGCCGGCCGCTTTGCCACCACGCGTTTGCCGGAGGGGACTGGCTGTGCGCCTGAGAGGTGCCGCCGTGGCAGCCGGCCGCTTTGCCACCGCGCGTTTGCCGGAGGGGACTGGCTGTGCGCCTGAGAGGTGCCGCCGTGGCAGCGGCCGCTTTGCCACCACGCGTTTGCTGGAGGGGACTGGCTGTGCGCCTGAGAGGTGCCGCCGTGGCAGCGGCCGCTTTGCCACCACGCGTTTGCCGGAGGGGACTGGCTGTGCGCCTGAGAGGTGCCGCCGTGGCAGCCGGCCGCTTTGCCACCACGCGTTTGCCGGAGGGGACTGGCTGTGCGCCTGAGAGGTGCCGCCGTGGCAGCGGCCGCTTTGCACCGCGCGTTTGCCGGAGGGGACTGGCTGTGCGCCTGAGAGGTGCCGCCGTGGCAGCGGCCGCTTTGCCACCGCGCGTTTGCCGGAGGGGACTGTCCGTTGCGCGCAGGAGGATTGTCCGATTGTTATTCTTATTTTGGGCGATCTCTTTGCCGATCGCCGCCAGGAGGTTATTCTCGTCCCTTAGTTGAGTTGACTCATCATCGCGATCACTGAACACCCTAGGCCAGGCCTGCACAACTTCAGTCCTCGAGGGCGGCAAACAGGCCAGGTTTTCAGGATATCCCCACTTCAGCACAGCTGGCTCAATTAGTGGCTCAGTATGACGCTTAGCGGCCACCTCCAGTCCTCCGGGGCCACCAACAGGTGAGGTGTAAAGCATATCCCTTCTTCAGCACAGGAGGCTCAGTCTTAGCCACCTGTGCTGAAGCAGGGATCTCTGAGAAACCTGACCTGTTGGTGGCCCTTGAGGACTGGAGGTGGCCGCCTCTGGTCTCCTGGGAGAGATTACGTGTCACAGATATGGATCCTTTTCTGTTCTAGTATCCAAGTAATTACTGAATATAAGGTACCCATTACTCATGGTCATTAAACCCTCAGTTCGGAAGGAGCGGCCCACCACTCAGTCATTCATTATTAACTCGTTAGACATCGTTAGTTGGCCTGACCATTCCTCTGGGTCATTAGTCCCATCCCCAGTGCAGACACCCCATTAATAAACCCCAGCTGGCGACTCACCGTTTTGGGGAGGGGGCAGAGGTACACACGTCCACCGGGGGCGTCAGGAGTGTAATACATGGGGGCCCCGACCAGAAGCAGGACCCTGGAGAGGTCAGGGGTCATATTCACAGCACACAGCACCGAGCCGAAGTAAGATCCGATCTGAAAAGGGAGGGACGTCCTCAGCATGACACAGAAATGGACTCGCTGTCTGTGTCACCTTCTCCCCCCGGGTGGTGACCCCTGTCTCAGTATCACCTTCTCCCCCGGGTGGTGACCCCTGTCTCAGTGTCACCTTCTCCCCCCTGGTGCTGGCCCCTGTCTCAGTGTTACCTTCTCCCCCCGGGTGCTGGCCCCTGTCTCAGTGTCACCTTCTCCGCCTGGTGGTGACCCCTGTCTTATTGTCACCCTCTCCCCCGGGTGCTGGCCCCTGTCTTATTGTCACCTTCTCCCCCTGGTGGTGACCCCTGTCTTATTGTCACCCTCTCCCCCGGGTGCTGGCCCCTGTCTCAGTGTCACCTTCTCCCCCCGGGTGGTGACTCCCTGTCTTATTGTCACCCTCTCCCCCGGGTGCTGGCCCCTGTCTCAGTGTCACCTTCTCCCCCCGGGTGGTGACTCCCTGTCTTATTGTCACCCTCTCCCCCGGGTGCTGGCCCCTGTCTTAGTGTCACTGTAGAGGGAGATGGGGTTGGCCCAGTATTAAAGTGGTTGCACCCCATATGGCCATCCCCTGACCTCCCCAGAGAGACAAGGGGTTAACTGGACTGCGGTCCAGGGATGAGGTTTGCACCTTGTTGTACCTTGAAAATTTATGTTCCCCTGTTCCCATGTTTCATTATAAGCATGTATTTTAATGTTTTAAAGTGCATTGCTGTATCTCCAATTCTGGAGGTCGCAGAGAGTTCATATTTGGCCAATATGTGGAGTCACTGTAGGCATTAAAAACTTTTATTTTGGATCTGTTCTGAAAATGCAGACGCCATTTGCTAGGCTAATAAGTCATGAAGGGCAGACGGCTGAGAAGCCTAAGCACGGTGATCAAAAAGTTACTGCCTTGATTGTTACCCAATGTCTAGGGATTAAGTATTAGTCAATCAACAAACTCTGCCAGTCTAATTGTTACCTGAGGGCATGGGTCAGTCTGTTAGTCTGTGTCTCCACATTAGAGAGTGAATACAGATAATTGTTCACCAATAGGCTGTGTTCAATGTTAAGAATAGGGTTGCACAGGTATATAAACTGTGTCAACCCTACAGTTTTTAGTTGTGCTACTGATACCACCTGGAATGTCACAGGATTGATGGAGAATTGCTAGCGGATACTTCTCCATTCCCCAACCCTAAGTAAGTGTTATCTTCTTGTCTGTTAATTGTACTATATTGCTGTGTTCACCTTTTTTAAGGAATAAATATATTTTATTATATCTAAGCCTCGTTCAGTTCAACCCAGATATTTGGTGTTCATTATATCTTGTCATAAGCTACCGTGACAGTCACCTTCTCCCCTGGTGCTGGCCCCTGTCTCAGTGTCACCTTCTCCCTTGGTGGTGACCCCTGTCTCTGTGTCACCTTCTCCCCCCTGGTGCTGGCCCCTGTCTCAGTGTCACCCTCTCCCCCCTGGTGGTGACCCCCTGTCTCAGTGTCACCTTCTCCCCCGGGGGCTGGCCCCTGTCTCTGTGTCACCTTCTCCCCTCTGGTGTTGGCCCCTGTCTCAGTGTCACCTTCTCCCCCCGGGTGCTGGCCCCTGTCTCAGTGTCACCTTCTCCCCCCGGGTGCTGACCCCTGTCTCAGTGTCACCTTCTCCCCCCTGGTGTTGGCCCCTGTCTCAGTGTCACCTTCTCCCCCCTGGTGCTGGCCCCTGTCTCAATGTCACCTTCTCCCCCCTGGTGTTGGCCCCTGTCTCAGTGTCACCCTCTCCCCCCTGGTGGTGACCCCCTGTCTCAGTGTCACCTTCTCCCCCGGGGGGCTGGCCCCTGTCTCTGTGTCACCATCTCCCCCCTGGTGTTGGCCCCTGTCTCAGTGTCACCTTCTCCCCCCTGGTGCTGGCCCCTGTCTCAATGTCACCTTCTCCCCCCGGGTGGTGACCCCTGTCTCAGTGTCACCTTCTCCCCCCTGGTGGTGACCCCCTGTCTCAGTGTCACCTTCTCCCCCGGGGGCTGGCCCCTGTCTCTGTATCACCTTCTCCCCCCTGGTGTTGGCCCCTGTCTCAGTGTCACCTTCTCCCCCCGGTGCTGGCCCCTGTCTCAGTGTCACCTTCTCCCCCCCGGGTGCTGGCCCCTGTCTCAGTGTCACCTTCTCCCCCCGGATGGTGACCCCTGTATCAGTGTCACCTTCTCCCCCCTGGTGTTGGCCCCTGTCTCAGTGTCACCTTCTCCCCCCTGGTGCTGGCCCCTGTCTCACTGTCACCCTCTCCCCCCTGGTGGTGACCCCCTGTCTCAGTGTCACCTTCTCCCCCGTTGGCTGGCCCCTGTCTCTGTGTCACCTTCTCCCCCCTGGTGTTGGCCCATGTCTCAGTGTCACCTTCTCCCCCCGGGTGGTGACCCCTGTCTCAGTGTCACCTTCTCCCCCCGGGTGGTGACCCCTGTCTCAGTATCACCTTCTCCCCCGGGTGGTGACCCCTGTCTCAGTGTCACCTTCTCCCCCCTGGTGCTGGCCCCTGTCTCAGTGTCACCTTCTCCCCCCTGGTGCTGGCCCCTGTCTCTGTGTCACCTTCTCCCCTGGTGCTGGCCCCTGTCTCAGTGTCACCTTCTCCCCCAGGGTGCTGGCCCCTGTCTCAGTGTCACCTTCTCCCCCCGGGTGCTGGCCCCTGTCTCTGTGTCACCTTCTCCCCCTGGTGCTGGCCCCTGTCTCTGTGTCACCTTCTCCCCCCTGGTGCTGGCCCCTGTCTCTGTGTCACCTTCTCCCCCCTGGTGGTGACCCCTGTCTCTGTGTCACCTTCTCCCCCTGGTGCTGGCCCCTGTCTCTGTGTCACCTTCTCCCCCCTGGTGCTGGCCTTGTCTCCGTGTCACCTTCTCCCCCTTGGTGGTGACCCCTGTTTCAGTGTCACCTTCTCCCCCTGGTGCTGACCCCTGTCTCAGTGTCACCTTCTCCACCCTGGTGCTGGCCCCTGTCTCAGTGTCACCTTCTCCCCCCTGGTGTTGGCCCTGTTTCAGTGTCACCTTCTCCCCCTGGTGATGGCCCCTGTCTCTGTGTCACCTTCTCCCCCTGGTGCTGGCCCCTGTCTCAGTGTCACCTTCTCCCCCCTGGTGCTGGCCCCTGTCTCAGTGTCACCTTCTCCCGCCGGGTGGTGACCCCTGTCTCAGTGTCACCTTCTCCCCTGGTGCTGACACATGTCTCTGTGTCACCTTCTCCCCCCGGGTGGTGACCCCTGTCTCTGTGTCACCTTCTCCCCTGGTGCTGGCCCCTGTCTCAGTGTCACCTTCTCCCCCCCGGGTGCTGGCCCCTGTTTCAGTGTCACCTTCTCCCCCTGGTGCTGGCCCCTGACTCTGTGTCACCTTCTCCCCCTGGTGCTGGCCCCTGTCTCTGTGTCACCCTCTCCCCCCTGGTGGTGACCCCTGTCTCTGTGTCACCTTCTCCCCCCTGGTGGTGACCCCTGTCTCTGTGTCACCTTCTCCCCCCTGGTGCTGGCCCCTGTCTCAGTGTCACCTTCTCCCCCCGGGTGGTGACCCCTGTCTCAGTGTCACCTTCTCCCCCGGGTGGTGACCCCTGTCTCAGTATCACCTTCTCCCCCGGGTGGTGACCCCTGTCTCAGTGTCACCTTCTCCCCCCCTGGTGCTGGGCCCCTGTCTCAGTGTCACCTTCTCCCCCCTGGTGCTGGCCCCTGTCTCTGTGTCACCTTCTCCCCCCTGGTGGTGACCCCTGTCTCTGTGTCACCTTCTCCCCCTGGTGCTGGCCCCTGTCTCTGTGTCACCTTCTCCCCCCTGGTGCTGGCCTTGTCTCTGTGTCACCTTCTCCCCCCTTGGTGGTGACCCCTGTTTCAGTGTCACCTTCTCCCCCTGGTGATGGCCCCTGTCTCTGTGTCACCTTCTCCCCCTTGTGCTGGCCCCTGTCTCAGTGTCACCTTCTCCCCCCTGGTGCTGGCCCCTGTCTCAGTGTCACCTTCTCCCCCCGGGTGGGTGACCCCTGTCTCAGTGTCACCTTCTCCCCTGGTGCTGGCACATGTCTCTGTGTCACCTTCTCCCCCCGGGGTGGTGACCCCTGTCTCTGTGTCACCTTCTCCCCTGGTGCTGGCCCCTGTCTCAGTGTCACCTTCTCCCCCCCGGGTGCTGGCCCCTGTCTCTGTGTCACCTTCTCCCCCCGGGTGCTGGCCCCTGTCTCTGTGTCACCTTCTCCCCCTGGTGCTGGCCCCTGTCTCTGTGTCACCCTCTCCCCCCTGGTGGTGACCCCTGTCTCTGTGTCACCTTCTCCCCCCTGGTGGTGACCCCTGTCTCTGTGTCACCTTCTCCCCCCTGGTGCTGGCCCCTGTCTCTGTGTCACCTTCTCCCCCCGGGTGCTGGCCCCTGTCTCAGTGTCACCTTCTCCCCCTGGTGCTGGCCCCTGTCTCTGTGTCACCTTCTCCCCCCGGGTGCTGGCCCCTGTCTCTGTGTCACCTTCTCCCCCTGGTGCTGGCCCCTGTCTCTGTGTCACCTTCTCCCCCCTGGTGCTGGCCCCTGTCTCTGTGTCACCTTCTCCCCCCTGGTGCTGGCCCCTGTCTCAGTGTCACCTTCTCCCCCCGGGTGCTGGCCCCTGTCTCAGTATCACCTTCTCCCCCCTGGTGCTGGCCCCTGTCTCAGTGTCACCTTCTCCCCCTGGTGTTGGCCCCTGTCTCAATGTCACCTTCTCCCCCCTGGTGCTGGCCCCTGTCTCAATGTCACCTTCTCCCCCCCTGGTGCTGGCCCCTGTCTCAATGTCACCTTCTCCCCCCTGGTGCTGGCCCCTGTCTCAATGTCACCTTCTCCCCCCTGGTGCTGGCCCCTGTCTCAGCATCACCCTCTCCCCCCGGGTGCTGGCCCCTGTCTCATTGTCACCTTCTCCCCCCTGGTGCTGGCCCCTGTCTCAGTATCACCCTCTCCCCCCGGGTGCTGGCCCCTGTCTCTGTGTCACCTTCTCCCCCTGGTGGTGACCCCTGTCTCAGTGTCACCTTCTCCCCCCCGGGTGCTGGCCCCTGTCTCAGTGTCACCTTCTCCCCCTGGTGTTGGCCCCCTGTCTCAATGTCACCTTCTCCCCCCTGGTGCTGGCCCCTGTCTCAATGTCACCTTCTCCCCCCTGGTGCTGGCCCCTGTCTCAATGTCACCTTCTCCCCCCTGGTGCTGGCCCCTGTCTCAATGTCACCTTCTCCCCCCTGGTGCTGGCCCCTGTCTCAATGTCACCTTCTCCCCCCTGGTGCTGGCCCCTGTCTCAGTATCACCTTCTCCCCCCTGGTGCTGGCCCCTGTCTCAATGTCACCTTCTCCCCCCTGGTGCTGGCCCCTGTCTCAGTGTCACCGTCTCCCCCCTTGGTGGTGACCCCTGTCTCAGTGTCACCTTCTCCCCCCTGGTGCTGGCCCCTGTCTCTGTGTCACCTTCTCCCCCCCTGGTGCTGGCCCCTGTCTCAGTGTCACCTTCTCCCCCCGGGTGCTGGCCCCTGTCTCAGTGTCACCTTCTCCCCCTGGTGCTGGCCCCTGTCTCAGTGTCACCTTCTCCCCCCCCGGGTGCTGGCCCCTGTCTCAGTGTCACCTTCTCCCCCCTGGTGCTGGCGCCTGTCTCAGTGTCACCTTCTCCCCCCTGGTGCTGGCCCCTGTCTCAGTGTCACCTTCTCCCCCTGGTGCTGGCCCCTGTCTCAGTGTCACCTTCTCCCCCCGGGTGCTGGCCCCTGTCTCATTGTCACCTTCTCCCCCGGGTGCTGGCCCCTGTCTCTGTGTCACCTTCTCCCCCTGGTGCTGGCCCCTGTCTCAGTGTCACCTTCTCCCCCTGGTGCTGGCCCCTGTCTCAGTGTCACCATCTCCCTTGGGTGCTGGCCCCTGTCTCAGTGTCACCTTCTCCCCCTGGTGTTGGCCCCTGTCTCAGTGTCACCTTCTCCCCCTGGTGCTGGCCCCTGTCTCAGTGTCACCTTCTCCCCCTGGTGCTGGCCCCTGTCTCAGTGTCACCTTCTCCCCCTGGTGCTGGCCCCTGTCTCTGTGTCACCTTCTCCCCTGGTTCTGGCCCCTGTGTCAGTGTCACCTTCTCCCCCCCGGGTGCTGGCCCCTGTCTCTGTGTCCACCTTCTCCCCCCGGGTGCTGGTCCCTGTCTCAGTGTCACCTTCTCCCCCCGGGTGGTGACCCCTGTCTCAGTGTCACCTTCTCCCCCTGGTGCTGGCCCCCTGTCTCTGTGTCACCTTCTCCCCCGGGTGCTGGCCCCTGTCTCAGTGTCACCTTCTCCCCCTGGTGTTGGCCCCTGTCTCTGTGTCACCTTCTCCCCCTGGTGCTGGCCCCTGTCTCTGTGTCACCTTCTCCCCCCGGGTGCTGGCCCCTGTCTCTGTGTCACCTTCTCCCCCTGGTGCTGGCCCCTGTCTCTGTGTGACCTTCTCCCCCCTGGTGCTGGCCCCTGTCTCAGTGTCACCTTCTCCCCCCGGGTGCTGGCCCCTGTCTCAGTGTCACCTTCTCCCCCCTGGTGCTGGCCCCTGTCTCTGTGTCACCTTCTCCCCCCTGGTGCTGGCCCCTGTCTCAATGTCACCTTCTCCCCCCTGGTGCTGGCCCCTGTCTCTGTGTCACCTTCTCCCCCCTGGTGCTGGCCCCTGTCTCTGTGTCACCTTCTCCCCCCTGGTGCTGGCCCCTGTCTCAGTGTCACCTTCTCCCCCCTTGGTGGTGACCCCTGTCTCAGTGTCACCTTCTCCCCCTTGGTGGTGACCCCTGTGTCTGTCACCTTCTCCCAGTGGCCCCTGTCACCTCCCCCCTGGCGGTGGCCCATGTCACCTTCCCCCCCGGCGGTGGCCCGTGTCACCTTCTCCCCAGTGACCCCTTGCGGTGGCCCGTGGCCCCTCCCCCCCAGCGGTGGCCCGTCACCTTCCCCCCCGGCGGTGGCCCGTGTCACCTTCTCCCCAGTGACCCCTTGCGGTGGCCCGTGGCCCCTCCCCCCCAGCGGTGGCCCGTCACCTCCCCAGTGACCCCTGGCGGTGGCCCCCGTGTCACCTTCTCCCCGGTGGCCGTGGCTCTCTGGCGCCAGGCTGAGGTAGTTGGATGTCTGGTGAAGATCAGGACTCTCCCCGTGTGCTGGTATCTCGGAGCTCCGACAGCCACCGCGTCCCGCGCCACCCGCTGCAGCGCATACCCTGTGGCATACCAGTCCTAGAGTGTCAGACTCTGTATTCAGACGCCCCCCACACCCAGTCCTAGAGGTGTCAGTCTCTGTATTCAGACGCCCCCACACCCAGTCCCACGCAGTCCTAGAGGTGTCAGACTCTGTATTCAGACGCCCCCACACCCAGTCCTAGAGGTGTCAGTCTCTGTATTCAGACGCCCCCACACCCAGTCCTAGAGGTGTCAGACTCTGTATTCAGACGCCCCCACACCCAGTCCTAGAGGTGTCAGTCTCTGTATTCAGACGCCCCCACACCCAGTCCTAGAGGTGTCAGACTCTGTATTCAGACGCCCCCCACACCCAGTCCTAGAGATGTCAGACTCTGTATTCAGACGCCCCCCACACCCAGTCCCACGCAGTCCTAGAGGTGTCAGACTCTGTATTCAGACGCCCCCCACACACCCTGTCCCACGCAGTCCTAGAGGTGTCAGACTCTGTATTCAGACGCCCCCCACACCCTGGCCCCCCCAGTCCTAGAGGTGTCAGACTCTGTATTCAGACGCCCCCCACACCCTGGCCCCCCCAGTCCTAGAGGTGTCAGACTCTGTATTCAGACGCCCCCCACACCCAGTCCCACGCAGTCCTAGAGGTGTCAGACTCTGTATTCAGACGCCCCCACACCCTGTCCCACGCAGTCCTAGAGGTGTCAGTCTCTGTATTCAGACGCCCCCACACCCAGTCCTAGAGGTGTCAGACTCTGTATTCAGACGCCCCCACACCCAGTCCTAGAGGTGTCAGACTCTGTATTCAGACGCCCCCACACCCAGTCCTAGAGGTGTCAGTCTCTGTATTCA
Organism: Ascaphus truei; assembly: GCF_040206685.1. Taxonomy (NCBI): domain Eukaryota; kingdom Metazoa; phylum Chordata; class Amphibia; order Anura; family Ascaphidae; genus Ascaphus; species Ascaphus truei. The sequence goes on along the minus strand of NW_027455926.1, from coordinate 1,699 downwards.
GACGCCCCCACACCCAGTCCTAGAGGTGTCAGTCTCTGTATTCAGACGCCCCCACACCCAGTCCTAGAGGTGTCAGTCTCTGTATTCAGACGCCCCCACACCCAGTCCTAGAGGTGTCAGACTCTGTATTCAGACGCCCGCCACACCCTGGCCCCCCCAGTCCTAGAGGTGTCAGACTCCTGTATTCAGACGCCCCCACACCCTGTCCCCACGCAGTCCTAGAGGTGTCAGACTCTGTATTCAGACGCCCCCCACACCCAGTCCCACGCAGTCCTAGAGGTGTCAGACTCTGTATTCAGACGCCCCCACACCCTGTCCCACGCAGTCCTAGAGGTGTCAGACTCTGTATTCAGACGCCCCCCCACACCCTGTCCCACGCAGTACTAGAGGTGTCAGACTCTGTATTCAGACGCCCCCCACACCCAGTCCTAGAGGTGTCAGACTCTGTATTCAGACGCCCCCCACACCCAGTCCTAGAGGTGTCAGACTCTGTATTCAGACGCCCCCCACACCCTGTCCCACGCAGTCCTAGAGGTGTCAGACTCTGTATTCAGACGCCCGCCACACCCTGGCCCCCCCCAGTCCTAGAGGTGTCAGACTCTGTATTCAGACGCCCCCACACCCTGTCCCACGCAGTCCTAGAGGTGTCAGACTCTGTATTCAGACGCCCCCCCACACCCAGTCCCACGCAGTCCTAGAGGTGTCAGACTCTGTATTCAGACGCCCCCCACACCCTGTCCCATGCAGTCCTAGAGGTGTCAGACTCTGTATTCAGACGCCCCGCCACACCCTGGCCCATGCAGTCCTAGAGGTGTCAGACTCTGTATTCAGACGCCCGCCACACCCTGGCCCCCCCAGTCCTACAGGTGTCAGACTCTGTATTCAGACGCCCCCACACCCAGTCCCACGCAGTCCTAGAGGTGTCAGACTCTGTATTCAGACGCCCCCCCACACCCTGTCCTAGAGGTGTCAGACTCTGTATTCAGACGCCCCCACACCCTGTCCCACGCAGTCCTAGAGGTGTCAGACTCTGTATTCAGACGCCCTCCACACCCTGTCCCACGCAGTCCTAGAGGTGTCAGACTCTGTATTCAGACGCCCGCCACACCCTGTCCCACGCAGTCCTAGAGGTGTCAGACTCTGTATTCAGACGCCCCCCCACACCCTGTCCCCCCCCAGTCCTAGAGATGTCAGACTCTGTATTCAGACGCCCCCCCACACCCAGTCCTAGAGGTGTCAGACTCTGTATTCAGACGCCCCCCACACCCAGTCCTAGAGGTGTCAGACCCTGTATTCAGACGCCCCCCACACCCTGTCCCACGCAGTCCTAGAGGTGTCAGACTCTGTATTCAGACGCCCCGCCACACCCTGTCCCACGCAGTCCTAGAGGTGTCAGACTCTGTATTCAGACGCCCCGCCACACCCTGTCCCACGCAGTCCTAGAGGTGTCAGACTCTGTATTCAGACGCCCCCCACACCCAGTCCCACGCAGTCCTAGAGGTGTCAGACTCTGTATTCAGATGCCCGCCACCCAGTCCTAGAGGTGTCAGACTCTGTATTCAGACGCCCCGCCACCCAGTCCTAGAGGTGTCAGACTCTGTATTCAGACGCCCGCCACCCAGTCCTAGAGGTGTCAGACTCTGTATTCAGACGCCCGCCACCCAGTCCTAGAGGTGTCAGACTCTGTATTCAGACGCCC
>NW_027455925.1:0-28270 GCF_040206685.1 Ascaphus truei | reverse complement strand
TGAAAGTTAGGGTTGACACTTAGGATTATTTTTCTATTTTTGTTTGGCCCAGGGTTATAGGGGAATACGAAAATTTAGGTATGTGACTCATTTGGGTACTAACCAATCAGAGAAGAGTTAGGGTTGAAAGTTAGGGTTGAAAGTTAGGGTTGAAAGTTAGGGTTGAAAGTTAGGGTTGACACTTAGGATTATTTTTCTATTTTTGTTTGGCCCAGGGTTATAGGGGAATACGAAAATTTAGGTATGTGACTCATTTGGGTACTAACCAATCAGAGAAGAGTTAGGGTTGAAAGTTAGGGTTGAAAGTTAGGGTTGACACTTAGGATTATTTTTCTATTTTTGTTTGGCCCAGGGTTATAGGGGAATACGAAAATTTAGGTATGTGACTCATTTGGGTACTAACCAATCAGAGAAGAGTTAGGGTTGAAAGTTAGGGTTGAAAGTTAGGGTTGAAAGTTAGGGTTGAAAGTTTGGATTATTTTTCTATTTTTGTTTGGCCCAGGGTTATAGGGGAATACGAAAATTTAGGTATGTGACTCATTTGGGTACTAACCAATCAGAGAAGAGTTAGGGTTGAAAGGTAGGGTTGAAAGGTAGGGTTGAAAGTTAGGGTTGAAAGTTAGGGTTGAAAGTTAGGGTTGACACTTAGGATTATTTTTCTATTTTTGTTTGGCCCAGGGTTATAGGGGAATACGAAAATTTAGGTATGTGACTCATTTGGGTACTAACCAATCAGAGAAGAGTTAGGGTTGAAAGTTAGGGTTGAAAGTTAGGGTTGAAAGTTAGGGTTGAAAGTTAGGGTTGAAAGTTAGGGTTGAAAGTTAGGGTTGACACTTAGGATTATTTTTCTATTTTTGTTTGGCCCAGGGTTATAGGGGAATACGAAAATTTAGGTATGTGACTCATTTGGGTACTAACCAATCAGAGAAGAGTTAGGGTTGAATGTTAGGGTTGAAAGTTAGGGTTGAAAGTTAGGATTATTTTTCTATTTTTGTTTGGCCCAGGGTTATAGGGGAATACGAAAATTTAGGTATGTGACTCATTTGGGTACTAACCAATCAGAGAAGAGTTAGGGTTGAAAGTTAGGGTTGAAAGTTAGGGTTGAAAGTTAGGGTTGAAAGTTAGGGTTGACACTTAGGATTATTTTTCTATTTTTGTTTGGCCCAGGGTTATAGGGGAATACGAAAATTTAGGTATGTGACTCATTTGGGTACTAACCAATCAGAGAAGAGTTAGGGTTGAAAGTTAGGGTTGAAAGTTAGGGTTGAAAGTTAGGATTATTTTTCTATTTTTGTTTGGCCCAGGGTTATAGGGGAATACGAAAATTTAGGTATGTGACTCATTTGGGTACTAACCAATCAGAGAAGAGTTAGGGTTGAAAGTTAGGGTTGAAAGTTAGGGTTGAAAGTTAGGGTTGAAAGTTAGGGTTGACACTTAGGATTATTTTTCTATTTTTGTTTGGCCCAGGGTTATAGGGGAATACGAAAATTTAGGTATGTGACTCATTTGGGTACTAACCAATCAGAGAAGAGTTAGGGTTGAAAGTTAGGGTTGAAAGTTAGGGTTGAAAGTTAGGGTTGAAAGTTAGGATTGAAAGTTAGGGTTGACACTTAGGATTATTTTTCTATTTTTGTTTGGCCCAGGGTTAGGGTTAGGGTTAGGGTTAGGGTTAGGGTTAGGGTTAGGGTTATAGGGGAATACGAAAATTTAGGTATGTGACTCATTTGGGTACTAACCAATCAGAGAAGAGTTAGGGTTGAAAGTTAGGGTTGAAAGTTAGGGTTGAAAGTTAGGGTTGAAAGTTAGGGTTGAAAGTTAGGGTTGACACTTAGGATTATTTTTCTATTTTTGTTTGGCCCAGGGTTATAGGGGAATACGAAAATTTAGGTATGTGACTCATTTGGGTACTAACCAATCAGAGAAGAGTTAGGGTTGAAAGTTAGGGTTGAAAGTTAGGGTTAGGGTTAGGGTTAGGGTTAGGGTTAGGGTTAGGGTTAGGGTTAGGGTTATAGGGGAATACGAAAATTTAGGTATGTGACTCATTTGGGTACTAACCAATCAGAGAAGAGTTAGGGTTGAAAGTTAGGGTTGAAAGTTAGGGTTGAAAGTTAGGGTTGACACTTAGGATTATTTTTCTATTTTTGTTTGGCCCAGGGTTATAGGGGAATACGAAAATTTAGGTATGTGACTCATTTGGGTACTAACCAATCAGAGAAGAGTTAGGGTTGAAAGTTAGGGTTGAAAGTTAGGGTTGAAAGTTAGGGTTGAAAGTTAGGGTTGACACTTAGGATTATTTTTCTATTTTTGTTTGGCCCAGGGTTATAGGGGAATACGAAAATTTAGGTATGTGACTCATTTGGGTACTAACCAATCAGAGAAGAGTTAGGGTTGAAAGTTAGGGTTGAAAGTTAGGGTTGAAAGTTAGGGTTGAAAGTTAGGATTATTTTTCTATTTTTGTTTGGCCCAGGGTTATAGGGGAATACGAAAATTTAGGTATGTGACTCATTTGGGTACTAACCAATCAGAGAAGAGTTAGGGTTGAAAGTTAGGGTTGAAAGTTAGGGTTGAAAGTTAGGGTTGAAAGTTAGGGTTGACACTTAGGATTATTTTTCTATTTTTGTTTGGCCCAGGGTTATAGGGGAATACGAAAATTTAGGTATGTGACTCATTTGGGTACTAACCAATCAGAGAAGAGTTAGGGTTGAAAGTTAGGGTTGAAAGTTAGGGTTGAAAGTTAGGGTTGAAAGTTAGGGTTGAAAGTTAGGATTGAAAGTTAGGGTTGACACTTAGGATTATTTTTCTATTTTTGTTTGGCCCAGGGTTAGGGTTAGGGTTAGGGTTAGGGTTAGGGTTAGGGTTAGGGTTAGGGTTAGGGTTATAGGGGAATACGAAAATTTAGGTATGTGACTCATTTGGGTACTAACCAATCAGAGAAGAGTTAGGGTTGAAAGTTAGGGTTGAAAGTTAGGGTTGAAAGTTAGGGTTGAAAGTTAGGGTTGAAAGTTAGGGTTGACACTTAGGATTATTTTTCTATTTTTGTTTGGCCCAGGGTTATAGGGGAATACGAAAATTTAGGTATGTGACTCATTTGGGTACTAACCAATCAGAGAAGAGTTAGGGTTGAAAGTTAGGGTTGAAAGTTAGGGTTGAAAGTTAGGGTTGACACTTAGGATTATTTTTCTATTTTTGTTTGGCCCAGGGTTATAGGGGAATACGAAAATTTAGGTATGTGACTCATTTGGGTACTAACCAATCAGAGAAGAGTTAGGGTTGAAAGTTAGGGTTGAAAGTTAGGGTTGACACTTAGGATTATTTTTCTATTTTTGTTTGGCCCAGGGTTATAGGGGAATACGAAAATTTAGGTATGTGACTCATTTGGGTACTAACCAATCAGAGAAGAGTTAGGGTTGAAAGTTAGGGTTGAAAGTTAGGGTTGAAAGTTAGGGTTGAAAGTTTGGATTATTTTTCTATTTTTGTTTGGCCCAGGGTTATAGGGGAATACGAAAATTTAGGTATGTGACTCATTTGGGTACTAACCAATCAGAGAAGAGTTAGGGTTGAAAGGTAGGGTTGAAAGGTAGGGTTGAAAGTTAGGGTTGAAAGTTAGGGTTGAAAGTTAGGGTTGACACTTAGGATTATTTTTCTATTTTTGTTTGGCCCAGGGTTATAGGGGAATACGAAAATTTAGGTATGTGACTCATTTGGGTACTAACCAATCAGAGAAGAGTTAGGGTTGAAAGTTAGGGTTGAAAGTTAGGGTTGAAAGTTAGGGTTGAAAGTTAGGGTTGAAAGTTAGGGTTGAAAGTTAGGGTTGACACTTAGGATTATTTTTCTATTTTTGTTTGGCCCAGGGTTATAGGGGAATACGAAAATTTAGGTATGTGACTCATTTGGGTACTAACCAATCAGAGAAGAGTTAGGGTTGAATGTTAGGGTTGAAAGTTAGGGTTGAAAGTTAGGATTATTTTTCTATTTTTGTTTGGCCCAGGGTTATAGGGGAATACGAAAATTTAGGTATGTGACTCATTTGGGTACTAACCAATCAGAGAAGAGTTAGGGTTGAAAGTTAGGGTTGAAAGTTAGGGTTGAAAGTTAGGGTTGAAAGTTAGGGTTGACACTTAGGATTATTTTTCTATTTTTGTTTGGCCCAGGGTTATAGGGGAATACGAAAATTTAGGTATGTGACTCATTTGGGTACTAACCAATCAGAGAAGAGTTAGGGTTGAAAGTTAGGGTTGAAAGTTAGGGTTGAAAGTTAGGATTATTTTTCTATTTTTGTTTGGCCCAGGGTTATAGGGGAATACGAAAATTTAGGTATGTGACTCATTTGGGTACTAACCAATCAGAGAAGAGTTAGGGTTGAAAGTTAGGGTTGAAAGTTAGGGTTGAAAGTTAGGGTTGAAAGTTAGGGTTGACACTTAGGATTATTTTTCTATTTTTGTTTGGCCCAGGGTTATAGGGGAATACGAAAATTTAGGTATGTGACTCATTTGGGTACTAACCAATCAGAGAAGAGTTAGGGTTGAAAGTTAGGGTTGAAAGTTAGGGTTGAAAGTTAGGGTTGAAAGTTAGGATTGAAAGTTAGGGTTGACACTTAGGATTATTTTTCTATTTTTGTTTGGCCCAGGGTTAGGGTTAGGGTTAGGGTTAGGGTTAGGGTTAGGGTTAGGGTTAGGGTTATAGGGGAATACGAAAATTTAGGTATGTGACTCATTTGGGTACTAACCAATCAGAGAAGAGTTAGGGTTGAAAGTTAGGGTTGAAAGTTAGGGTTGAAAGTTAGGGTTGAAAGTTAGGGTTGAAAGTTAGGGTTGACACTTAGGATTATTTTTCTATTTTTGTTTGGCCCAGGGTTATAGGGGAATACGAAAATTTAGGTATGTGACTCATTTGGGTACTAACCAATCAGAGAAGAGTTAGGGTTGAAAGTTAGGGTTGAAAGTTAGGGTTAGGGTTAGGGTTAGGGTTAGGGTTAGGGTTAGGGTTAGGGTTAGGGTTATAGGGGAATACGAAAATTTAGGTATGTGACTCATTTGGGTACTAACCAATCAGAGAAGAGTTAGGGTTGAAAGTTAGGGTTGAAAGTTAGGGTTGAAAGTTAGGGTTGACACTTAGGATTATTTTTCTATTTTTGTTTGGCCCAGGGTTATAGGGGAATACGAAAATTTAGGTATGTGACTCATTTGGGTACTAACCAATCAGAGAAGAGTTAGGGTTGAAAGTTAGGGTTGAAAGTTAGGGTTGAAAGTTAGGGTTGAAAGTTAGGGTTGACACTTAGGATTATTTTTCTATTTTTGTTTGGCCCAGGGTTATAGGGGAATACGAAAATTTAGGTATGTGACTCATTTGGGTACTAACCAATCAGAGAAGAGTTAGGGTTGAAAGTTAGGGTTGAAAGTTAGGGTTGAAAGTTAGGGTTGAAAGTTAGGATTATTTTTCTATTTTTGTTTGGCCCAGGGTTATAGGGGAATACGAAAATTTAGGTATGTGACTCATTTGGGTACTAACCAATCAGAGAAGAGTTAGGGTTGAAAGTTAGGGTTGAAAGTTAGGGTTGAAAGTTAGGGTTGAAAGTTAGGGTTGACACTTAGGATTATTTTTCTATTTTTGTTTGGCCCAGGGTTATAGGGGAATACGAAAATTTAGGTATGTGACTCATTTGGGTACTAACCAATCAGAGAAGAGTTAGGGTTGAAAGTTAGGGTTGAAAGTTAGGGTTGAAAGTTAGGGTTGAAAGTTAGGGTTGAAAGTTAGGATTGAAAGTTAGGGTTGACACTTAGGATTATTTTTCTATTTTTGTTTGGCCCAGGGTTAGGGTTAGGGTTAGGGTTAGGGTTAGGGTTAGGGTTAGGGTTAGGGTTAGGGTTATAGGGGAATACGAAAATTTAGGTATGTGACTCATTTGGGTACTAACCAATCAGAGAAGAGTTAGGGTTGAAAGTTAGGGTTGAAAGTTAGGGTTGAAAGTTAGGGTTGAAAGTTAGGGTTGAAAGTTAGGGTTGACACTTAGGATTATTTTTCTATTTTTGTTTGGCCCAGGGTTATAGGGGAATACGAAAATTTAGGTATGTGACTCATTTGGGTACTAACCAATCAGAGAAGAGTTAGGGTTGAAAGTTAGGGTTGAAAGTTAGGGTTGAAAGTTAGGGTTGACACTTAGGATTATTTTTCTATTTTTGTTTGGCCCAGGGTTATAGGGGAATACGAAAATTTAGGTATGTGACTCATTTGGGTACTAACCAATCAGAGAAGAGTTAGGGTTGAAAGTTAGGGTTGAAAGTTAGGGTTGAAAGTTAGGGTTGAAAGTTAGGATTATTTTTCTATTTTTGTTTGGCCCAGGGTTATAGGGGAATACGAAAATTTAGGTATGTGACTCATTTGGGTACTAACCAATCAGAGAAGAGTTAGGGTTGAAAGTTAGGGTTGAAAGTTAGGGTTGAAAGTTAGGATTATTTTTCTATTTTTGTTTGGCCCAGGGTTATAGGGGAATACGAAAATTTAGGTATGTGACTCATTTGGGTACTAACCAATCAGAGAAGAGTTAGGGTTGAAAGTTAGGGTTGAAAGTTAGGGTTGAAAGTTAGGGTTGAAAGTTAGGGTTGACACTTAGGATTATTTTTCTATTTTTGTTTGGCCCAGGGTTATAGGGGAATACGAAAATGTAGATATGTGACTCATTTGGGTACTAACCAATCAGAGAAGAGTTAGGGTTGAAAGTTAGGGTTGAAAGTTAGGGTTGAAAGTTAGGGTTGAAAGTTAGGATTATTTTTCTATTTTTGTTTGGCCCAGGGTTATAGGGGAATACGAAAATTTAGGTATGTGACTCATTTGGGTACTAACCAATCAGAGAAGAGTTAGGGTTGAAAGTTAGGGTTGAAAGTTAGGGTTGAAAGTTAGGGTTGACACTTAGGATTATTTTTCTATTTTTGTTTGGCCCAGGGTTATAGGGGAATACGAAAATTTAGGTATGTGACTCATTTGGGTACTAACCAATCAGAGAAGAGTTAGGGTTGAAAGTTAGGGTTGAAAGTTAGGGTTGAAAGTTAGGGTTGACACTTAGGATTATTTTTCTATTTTTGTTTGGCCCAGGGTTATAGGGGAATACGAAAATTTAGGTATGTGACTCATTTGGGTACTAACCAATCAGAGAAGAGTTAGGGTTGAAAGTTAGGGTTGAAAGTTAGGGTTGAAAGTTAGGGTTGAAAGTTAGGGTTGAAAGTTAGGGTTGACACTTAGGATTATTTTTCTATTTTTGTTTGGCCCAGGGTTATAGGGGAATACGAAAATTTAGGTATGTGACTCATTTGGGTACTAACCAATCAGAGAAGAGTTAGGGTTGAAAGTTAGGGTTGAAAGTTAGGGTTGAAAGTTAGGGTTGAAAGTTAGGGTTGAAAGTTAGGGTTGACACTTAGGATTATTTTTCTATTTTTGTTTGGCCCAGGGTTATAGGGGAATACGAAAATTTAGGTATGTGACTCATTTGGGTACTAACCAACCAGAGAAGAGTTAGGGTTGAAAGTTAGGGTTGAAAGTTAGGGTTGAAAGTTAGGGTTGAAAGTTAGGATTATTTTTCTATTTTTGTTTGGCCCAGGGTTATAGGGGAATACGAAAATGTAGGTATGTGACTCATTTGGGTACTAACCAATCAGAGAAGAGTTAGGGTTGAAAGTTAGGGTTGAAAGTTAGGGTTGAAAGTTAGGGTTGAAAGTTAGGGTTGAAAGTTAGGGTTGAAAGTTAGGATTATTTTTCTATTTTTGTTTGGCCCAGGGTTAAAGGGGAATACGAAAATTTAGGTATGTGACTCATTTGGGTACTAACCAATCAGAGAAGAGTTAGGGTTGAAAGTTAGGGTTGAAAGTTAGGGTTGAAAGTTAGGGTTGAAAGTTAGGGTTGAAAGTTAGGGTTGACACTTAGGATTATTTTTCTATTTTTGTTTGGCCCAGGGTTATAGGGGAATACGTAAATTTAGGTATGTGACTCATTTGGGTACTAACCAATCAGAGAAGAGTTAGGGTTGAAAGTTAGGGTTGAAAGTTAGGGTTGAAAGTTAGGGTTGACACTTAGGATTATTTTTCTATTTTTGTTTGGCCCAGGGTTATAGGGGAATACGAAAATTTAGGTATGTGACTCATTTGGGTACTAACCAATCAGAGAAGAGTTAGGGTTGAAAGTTAGGGTTGAAAGTTAGGGTTGAAAGTTAGGGTTGAAAGTTAGGGTTGAAAGTTAGGGTTGAAAGTTAGGATTATTTTTCTATTTTTGTTTGGCCCAGGGTTATAGGGGAATACGAAAATTTAGGTATGTGACTCATTTGGGTACTAACCAATCAGAGAAGAGTTAGGGTTGAAAGTTAGGGTTGAAAGTTAGGGTTGAAAGTTAGGGTTGACACTAAGGATTATTTTTCTATTTTTGTTTGGCCCAGGGTTATAGGGGAATACGAAAATTTAGGTATGTGACTCATTTGGGTACTAACCAATCAGAGAAGAGTTAGGGTTGAAAGTTAGGGTTGAAAGTTAGGGTTGAAAGTTAGGGTTGAAAGTTAGGGTTGAAAGTTAGGGTTGACACTTAGGATTATTTTTCTATTTTTGTTTGGCCCAGGGTTATAGGGGAATACGAAAATTTAGGTATGTGACTCATTTGGGTACTAACCAATCAGATAAGAGTTAGGGTTGAAAGTTAGGGTTGAAAGTTAGGGTTAGGGTTAGGGTTAGGGTTAGGGTTAGGGTTAGGGTTAGGGTTAGGGTTAGGGTTAGGGTTAGGGTTATAGGGGAATACGAAAATTTAGGTATGTGACTCATTTGGGTACTAACCAATCAGAGAAGAGTTAGGGTTGAAAGTTAGGGTTGAAAGTTAGGGTTGAAAGTTAGGGTTGAAAGTTAGGGTTGAAAGTTAGGGTTGACACTTAGGATTATTTTTCTATTTTTGTTTGGCCCAGGGTTATAGGGGAATACGAAAATTTAGGTATGTGACTCATTTGGGTACTAACCAATCAGAGAAGAGTTAGGGTTGAATGTTAGGGTTGAAAGTTAGGGTTGAAAGTTAGGATTATTTTTCTATTTTTGTTTGGCCCAGGGTTATAGGGGAATACGAAAATTTAGGTATGTGACTCATTTGGGTACTAACCAATCAGAGAAGAGTTAGGGTTGAAAGTTAGGGTTGAAAGTTAGGGTTGAAAGTTAGGGTTGAAAGTTAGGGTTGACACTTAGGATTATTTTTCTATTTTTGTTTGGCCCAGGGTTATAGGGGAATACGAAAATTTAGGTATGTGACTCATTTGGGTACTAACCAATCAGAGAAGAGTTAGGGTTGAAAGTTAGGGTTGAAAGTTAGGGTTAGGGTTAGGGTTAGGGTTAGGGTTAGGGTTAGGGTTAGGGTTAGGGTTATAGGGGAATACGAAAATTTAGGGTTAGGGTTAGGGTTAGGGTTAGGGTTAGGGTTAGGGTTAGGGTTAGGGTTAGGGTTAGGGTTAGGGTTAGGGTTAGGGTTAGGGTTAGGGTTAGGGTTAGGGTTAGGGTTAGGGTTAGGGTTAGGGTTAGGGTTAGGGTTAGGGTTAGGGTTAGGGTTAGGGTTAGGGTTAGGGTTAGGGTTAGGGTTAGGGTTAGGGTTAGGGTTAGGGTTAGGGTTAGGGTTAGGGTTAGGGTTAGGGTTAGGGTTAGGGTTAGGGTTAGGGTTAGGGTTAGGGTTAGGGTTAGGGTTAGGGTTAGGGTTAGGGTTAGGGTTAGGGTTAGGGTTAGGGTTAGGGTTAGGGTTAGGGTTAGGGTTAGGGTTAGGGTTAGGGTTAGGGTTAGGGTTAGGGTTAGGGTTAGGGTTAGGGTTAGGGTTAGGGTTAGGGTTAGGGTTAGGGTTAGGGTTAGGGTTAGGGTTAGGGTTAGGGTTAGGGTTAGGGTTAGGGTTAGGGTTAGGGTTAGGGTTAGGGTTAGGGTTAGGGTTAGGGTTAGGGTTAGGGTTAGGGTTAGGGTTAGGGTTAGGGTTAGGGTTAGGGTTAGGGTTAGGGTTAGGGTTAGGGTTAGGGTTAGGGTTAGGGTTAGGGTTAGGGTTAGGGTTAGGGTTAGGGTTAGGGTTAGGGTTAGGGTTAGGGTTAGGGTTAGGGTTAGGGTTAGGGTTAGGGTTAGGGTTAGGGTTAGGGTTAGGGTTAGGGTTAGGGTTAGGGTTAGGGTTAGGGTTAGGGTTAGGGTTAGGGTTAGGGTTAGGGTTAGGGTTAGGGTTAGGGTTAGGGTTAGGGTTAGGGTTAGGGTTAGGGTTAGGGTTAGGGTTAGGGTTAGGGTTAGGGTTAGGGTTAGGGTTAGGGTTAGGGTTAGGGTTAGGGTTAGGGTTAGGGTTAGGGTTAGGGTTAGGGTTAGGGTTAGGGTTAGGGTTAGGGTTAGGGTTAGGGTTAGGGTTAGGGTTAGGGTTAGGGTTAGGGTTAGGGTTAGGGTTAGGGTTAGGGTTAGGGTTAGGGTTAGGGTTAGGGTTAGGGTTAGGGTTAGGGTTAGGGTTAGGGTTAGGGTTAGGGTTAGGGTTAGGGTTAGGGTTAGGGTTAGGGTTAGGGTTAGGGTTAGGGTTAGGGTTAGGGTTAGGGTTAGGGTTAGGGTTAGGGTTAGGGTTAGGGTTAGGGTTAGGGTTAGGGTTAGGGTTAGGGTTAGGGTTAGGGTTAGGGTTAGGGTTAGGGTTAGGGTTAGGGTTAGGGTTAGGGTTAGGGTTAGGGTTAGGGTTAGGGTTAGGGTTAGGGTTAGGGTTAGGGTTAGGGTTAGGGTTAGGGTTAGGGTTAGGGTTAGGGTTAGGGTTAGGGTTAGGGTTAGGGTTAGGGTTAGGGTTAGGGTTAGGGTTAGGGTTAGGGTTAGGGTTAGGGTTAGGGTTAGGGTTAGGGTTAGGGTTAGGGTTAGGGTTAGGGTTAGGGTTAGGGTTAGGGTTAGGGTTAGGGTTAGGGTTAGGGTTAGGGTTAGGGTTAGGGTTAGGGTTAGGGTTAGGGTTAGGGTTAGGGTTAGGGTTAGGGTTAGGGTTAGGGTTAGGGTTAGGGTTAGGGTTAGGGTTAGGGTTAGGGTTAGGGTTAGGGTTAGGGTTAGGGTTAGGGTTAGGGTTAGGGTTAGGGTTAGGGTTAGGGTTAGGGTTAGGGTTAGGGTTAGGGTTAGGGTTAGGGTTAGGGTTAGGGTTAGGGTTAGGGTTAGGGTTAGGGTTAGGGTTAGGGTTAGGGTTAGGGTTAGGGTTAGGGTTAGGGTTAGGGTTAGGGTTAGGGTTAGGGTTAGGGTTAGGGTTAGGGTTAGGGTTAGGGTTAGGGTTAGGGTTAGGGTTAGGGTTAGGGTTAGGGTTAGGGTTAGGGTTAGGGTTAGGGTTAGGGTTAGGGTTAGGGTTAGGGTTAGGGTTAGGGTTAGGGTTAGGGTTAGGGTTAGGGTTAGGGTTAGGGTTAGGGTTAGGGTTAGGGTTAGGGTTAGGGTTAGGGTTAGGGTTAGGGTTAGGGTTAGGGTTAGGGTTAGGGTTAGGGTTAGGGTTAGGGTTAGGGTTAGGGTTAGGGTTAGGGTTAGGGTTAGGGTTAGGGTTAGGGTTAGGGTTAGGGTTAGGGTTAGGGTTAGGGTTAGGGTTAGGGTTAGGGTTAGGGTTAGGGTTAGGGTTAGGGTTAGGGTTAGGGTTAGGGTTAGGGTTAGGGTTAGGGTTAGGGTTAGGGTTAGGGTTAGGGTTAGGGTTAGGGTTAGGGTTAGGGTTAGGGTTAGGGTTAGGGTTAGGGTTAGGGTTAGGGTTAGGGTTAGGGTTAGGGTTAGGGTTAGGGTTAGGGTTAGGGTTAGGGTTAGGGTTAGGGTTAGGGTTAGGGTTAGGGTTAGGGTTAGGGTTAGGGTTAGGGTTAGGGTTAGGGTTAGGGTTAGGGTTAGGGTTAGGGTTAGGGTTAGGGTTAGGGTTAGGGTTAGGGTTAGGGTTAGGGTTAGGGTTAGGGTTAGGGTTAGGGTTAGGGTTAGGGTTAGGGTTAGGGTTAGGGTTAGGGTTAGGGTTAGGGTTAGGGTTAGGGTTAGGGTTAGGGTTAGGGTTAGGGTTAGGGTTAGGGTTAGGGTTAGGGTTAGGGTTAGGGTTAGGGTTAGGGTTAGGGTTAGGGTTAGGGTTAGGGTTAGGGTTAGGGTTAGGGTTAGGGTTAGGGTTAGGGTTAGGGTTAGGGTTAGGGTTAGGGTTAGGGTTAGGGTTAGGGTTAGGGTTAGGGTTAGGGTTAGGGTTAGGGTTAGGGTTAGGGTTAGGGTTAGGGTTAGGGTTAGGGTTAGGGTTAGGGTTAGGGTTAGGGTTAGGGTTAGGGTTAGGGTTAGGGTTAGGGTTAGGGTTAGGGTTAGGGTTAGGGTTAGGGTTAGGGTTAGGGTTAGGGTTAGGGTTAGGGTTAGGGTTAGGGTTAGGGTTAGGGTTAGGGTTAGGGTTAGGGTTAGGGTTAGGGTTAGGGTTAGGGTTAGGGTTAGGGTTAGGGTTAGGGTTAGGGTTAGGGTTAGGGTTAGGGTTAGGGTTAGGGTTAGGGTTAGGGTTAGGGTTAGGGTTAGGGTTAGGGTTAGGGTTAGGGTTAGGGTTAGGGTTAGGGTTAGGGTTAGGGTTAGGGTTAGGGTTAGGGTTAGGGTTAGGGTTAGGGTTAGGGTTAGGGTTAGGGTTAGGGTTAGGGTTAGGGTTAGGGTTAGGGTTAGGGTTAGGGTTAGGGTTAGGGTTAGGGTTAGGGTTAGGGTTAGGGTTAGGGTTAGGGTTAGGGTTAGGGTTAGGGTTAGGGTTAGGGTTAGGGTTAGGGTTAGGGTTAGGGTTAGGGTTAGGGTTAGGGTTAGGGTTAGGGTTAGGGTTAGGGTTAGGGTTAGGGTTAGGGTTAGGGTTAGGGTTAGGGTTAGGGTTAGGGTTAGGGTTAGGGTTAGGGTTAGGGTTAGGGTTAGGGTTAGGGTTAGGGTTAGGGTTAGGGTTAGGGTTAGGGTTAGGGTTATAGGGGAATACGAAAATTTAGGTATGTGACTCATTTGGGTACTAACCAATCAGAGAAGAGTTAGGGTTGAAAGTTAGGGTTGAAAGTTAGGGTTGAAAGTTAGGGTTGAAAGTTAGGGTTGAAAGTTAGGGTTGAAAGTTAGGGTTGAAAGTTAGGGTTGACACTTAGGATTATTTTTCTATTTTTGTTTGGCCCAGGGTTATAGGGGAATACGAAAATTTAGGTATGTGACTCATTTGGGTACTAACCAATCAGAGAAGAGTTAGGGTTGAAAGTTAGGGTTGAAAGTTAGGGTTGAAAGTTAGGGTTGAAAGTTAGGGTTGACACTTAGGATTATTTTTCTATTTTTGTTTGGCCCAGGGTTATAGGGGAATACGAAAATTTAGGTATGTGACTCATTTGGGTACTAACCAATCAGAGAAGAGTTAGGGTTGAAAGTTAGGGTTGAAAGTTAGGGTTGAAAGTTAGGGTTGAAAGTTAGGATTATTTTTCTATTTTTGTTTGGCCCAGGGTGATAGGGGAATACGAAAATTTAGGTATGTGACTCATTTGGGTACTAACCAATCAGAGAAGAGTTAGGGTTGAAAGTTAGGGTTGAAAGTTAGGGTTGAAAGTTAGGGTTGAAAGTTAGGATTATTTTTCTATTTTTGTTTGGCCCAGGGTGATAGGGGAATACGAAAATTTAGGTATGTGACTCATTTGGGTACTAACCAATCAGAGAAGAGTTAGGGTTGAAAGTTAGGGTTGAAAGTTAGGGTTGAAAGTTAGGGTTGAAAGTTAGGATTATTTTTCTATTTTTGTTTGGCCCAGGGTGATAGGGGAATACGAAAATTTAGGTATGTGACTCATTTGGGTACTAACCAATCAGAGAAGAGTTAGGGTTGAAAGTTAGGGTTGAAAGTTAGGGTTGAAAGTTAGGGTTGAAAGTTAGGGTTGACATTTAGGATTATTTTTCTATTTTTGTTTGGCCCAGGGTTATAGGGGAATACGAAAATTTAGGTATGTGACTCATTTGGGTACTAACCAATCAGAGAAGAGTTAGGGTTGAAAGTTAGGGTTGAAAGTTAGGGTTGAAAGTTAGGGTTGAAAGTTAGGGTTGAAAGTTAGGGTTGAAAGTTAGGGTTGACACTTAGGATTATTTTTCTATTTTTGTTTGGCCCAGGGTTATAGGGGAATACGAAAATTTAGGTATGTGACTCATTTGGGTACTAACCAATCAGAGAAGAGTTAGGGTTGAAAGTTAGGGTTGAAAGTTAGGGTTGAAAGTTAGGGTTGAAAGTTAGGGTTGACACTTAGGATTATTTTTCTATTTTTGTTTGGCCCAGGGTTAGGGTTAGGGTTAGGGTTAGGGTTAGGGTTAGGGTTAGGGTTAGGGTTATAGGGGAATACGAAAATTTAGGTATGTGACTCATTTGGGTACTAACCAATCAGAGAAGAGTTAGGGTTGAAAGTTAGGGTTGAAAGTTAGGGTTGAAAGTTAGGGTTGAAAGTTAGGGTTGAAAGTTAGGGTTGAAAGTTAGGGTTGACACTTAGGATTATTTGTCTATTTTTGTTTGGCCCAGGGTTATAGGGGAATACGAAAATTTAGGTATGTGACTCATTTGGGTACTAACCAATCAGAGAAGAGTTAGGGTTGAAAGTTAGGGTTGAAAGTTAGGGTTGAAAGTTAGGGTTGACACTTAGGATTATTTTTCTATTTTTGTTTGGCCCAGGGTTATAGGGGAATACGAAAATTTAGGTATGTGACTCATTTGGGTACTAACCAATCAGAGAAGAGTTAGGGTTGAAAGTTAGGGTTGAAAGTTAGGGTTGAAAGTTAGGGTTGACACTTAGGATTATTTTTCTATTTTTGTTTGGCCCAGGGTTATAGGGGAATACGAAAATTTAGGTATGTGACTCATTTGGGTTAGGGTTAGGGTTAGGGTTAGGGTTAGGGTTAGGGTTAGGGTTAGGGTTAGGGTTAGGGTTAGGGTTAGGGTTAGGGTTATAGGGGAATACGAAAATTTAGGTATGTGACTCATTTGGGTACTAACCAATCAGAGAAGAGTTAGGGTTGAAAGTTAGGGTTGAAAGTTAGGGTTGAAAGTTAGGGTTGAAAGTTAGGGTTGACACTTAGGATTATTTTTCTATTTTTGTTTGGCCCAGGGTTATAGGGGAATACGAAAATTTAGGTATGTGACTCATTTGGGTACTAACCAATCAGAGAAGAGTTAGGGTTGAAAGGGTTAGGGTTAGGGTTAGGGTTAGGGTTAGGGTTAGGGTTAGGGTTAGGGTTAGGGTTAGGGTTAGGGTTAGGGTTAGGGTTATAGGGGAATACGAAAATTTAGGTATGTGACTCATTTGGGTACTAACCAATCAGAGAAGAGTTAGGGTTGAAAGTTAGGGTTGAAAGTTAGGGTTGAAAGTTAGGGTTGAAAGTTAGGGTTGAAAGTTAGGATTATTTTTCTATTTTTGTTTGGCCCAGGGTTATAGGGGAATACGAAAATTTAGGTATGTGACTCATTTGGGTACTAACCAATCAGAGAAGAGTTAGGGTTAGTGTTCACAGTTAGGGTTGACCCTTATGATTATTTTTGTATTTGTGTTTGGTTAAAAAAGAATAGAACATTTTTAGTTATGTGACTCATTAGGGTTAGGGTTAGGGTTAGGGTTAGGGTTAGGGTTAGGGTTATAGGGGAATACGAAAATTTAGGTATGTGACTCATTTGGGTACTAACCAATCAGAGAAGAGTTAGGGTTGAAAGTTAGGGTTGAAAGTTAGGGTTGAAAGTTAGGGTTGACACTTAGGATTATTTTTCTATTTTTGTTTGGCCCAGGGTTATAGGGGAATACGAAAATTTAGGTATGTGACTCATTTGGGTACTAACCAATCAGAGAAGAGTTAGGGTTGAAAGTTAGGGTTGAAAGTTAGGGTTGAAAGTTAGGGTTGACACTTAGGATTATTTTTCTATTTTTGTTTGGCCCAGGGTTATAGGGGAATACGAAAATTTAGGTATGTGACTCATTTGGGTACTAACCAATCAGAGAAGAGTTAGGGTTGAAAGTTAGGGTTGAAAGTTAGGGTTGAAAGTTAGGGTTGACACTTAGGATTATTTTTCTATTTTTGTTTGGCCCAGGGTTATAGGGGAATATGAAAATTTAGGTATGTGACTCATTTGGGTACTAACCAATCAGAGAAGAGTTAGGGTTGAAAGTTAGGGTTGAAAGTTTGGGTTGAAAGTTAGGGTTGAAAGTTAGGGTTGAAAGTTAGGGTTGACACTTAGGATTATTTTTCTATTTT
The DNA here is from genome assembly GCF_040206685.1 of Ascaphus truei. Taxonomy (NCBI): domain Eukaryota; kingdom Metazoa; phylum Chordata; class Amphibia; order Anura; family Ascaphidae; genus Ascaphus; species Ascaphus truei. Next base: position 12,092 of record NW_027455925.1, on the reverse strand, counting down.
TGTTTGGCCCAGGGTTATAGGGGAATACGAAAATTTAGGTATGTGACTCATTTGGGTACTAACCAATCAGAGAAGAGTTAGGGTTGAAAGTTAGGGTTGAAAGTTAGGGTTGAAAGTTAGGGTTGAAAGTTAGGGTTGAAAGTTAGGGTTGACACTTAGGATTATTTTTCTATTTTTGTTTGGCCCAGGGTTATAGGGGAATACGAAAATTTAGGTATGTGACTCATTTGGGTACTAACCAATCAGAGAAGAGTTAGGGTTGAAAGTTAGGGTTGAAAGTTAGGGTTAGGGTTAGGGTTAGGGTTAGGGTTAGGGTTAGGGTTAGGGTTAGGGTTAGGGTTATAGGGGAATACGAAAATTTAGGTATGTGACTCATTTGGGTACTAACCAATCAGAGAAGAGTTAGGGTTGAAAGTTAGGGTTGAAAGTTAGGGTTGAAAGTTAGGGTTGAAAGTTAGGGTTGAAAGTTAGGGTTGAAAGTTAGGGTTGAAAGTTAGGGTTGAAAGTTAGGGTTGACACTTAGGATTATTTTTCTATTTTTGTTTGGCCCAGGGTTATAGGGGAATACGAAAATTTAGGTATGTGACTCATTTGGGTACTAACCAATCAGAGAAGAGTTAGGGTTGAAAGTTAGGGTTGAAAGTTAGGGTTGAAAGTTAGGGTTGAAAGTTAGGGTTGACACTTAGGATTATTTTTCTATTTTTGTTTGGCCCAGGGTTATAGGGGAATACGAAAATTTAGGTATGTGACTCATTTGGGTACTAACCAATCAGAGAAGAGTTAGGGTTGAAAGTTAGGGTTGAAAGTTAGGGTTGAAAGTTAGGGTTGAAAGTTAGGGTTGAAAGTTAGGGTTGAAAGATAGGGTTGAAAGATAGGGTTGACACTTAGGATTATTTTTCTATTTTTGTTTGGCCCAGGGTTATAGGGGAATACGAAAATTTAGGTATGTGACTCATTTGGGTACTAACCAATCAGAGAAGAGTTAGGGTTGAAAGTTAAGGTTGAAAGTTAGGGTTGAAAGTTAGGGTTGACACTTAGGATTATTTTTCTATTTTTGTTTGGCCCAGGGTTATAGGGGAATACGAAAATTTAGGTATGTGACTCATTTGGGTACTAACCAATCAGAGAAGAGTTAGGGTTGAAAGTTAGGGTTGAAAGTTAGGGTTGAAAGTTAGGGTTGAAAGTTAGGATTATTTTTCTATTTTTGTTTGGCCCAGGGTTATAGGGGAATACGAAAATTTAGGTATGTGACTCATTTGGGTTAGGGTTAGGGTTAGGGTTAGGGTTAGGGTTAGGGTTAGGGTTATAGGGGAATACGAAAATTTAGGTATGTGACTCATTTGGGTACTAACCAATCAGAGAAGAGTTAGGGTTGAAAGTTAGGGTTGAAAGTTAGGGTTGAAAGTTAGGGTTGAAAGTTAGGGTTGAAAGTTAGGGTTGACACTTAGGATAATTTTTCTATTTTTGTTTGGCCCAGGGTTATAGGGGAATACGAAAATTTAGGTATGTGACACATTTGGGTACTAACCAATCAGAGAAGAGTTAGGGTTGAAAGTTAGGGTTGAAAGTTAGGGTTGAAAGTTAGGGTTGAAAGTTAGGGTTGACACTTAGGATTATTTTTCTATTTTTGTTTGGCCCAGGGTTATAGGGGAATACGAAAATTTAGGTATGTGACTCATTTGGGTACTAACCAATCAGAGAAGAGTTAGGGTTGAAAGTTAGGGTTAGGGTTAGGGTTAGGGTTAGGGTTAGGGTTATAGGGGAATACGAAAATTAGGGTTAGGGTTAGGGTTAGGGTTAGGGTTAGGGTTAGGGTTAGGGTTAGGGTTAGGGTTAGGGTTAGGGTTAGGGTTAGGGTTAGGGTTATAGGGGAATACGAAAATTTAGGTATGTGACTCATTTGGGTACTAACCAATCAGAGAAGAGTTAGGGTTGAAAGTTAGGGTTGAAAGTTAGGGTTGAAAGTTAGGGTTGACACTTAGGATTATTTTTCTATTTTTGTTTGGCCCAGGGTTATAGGGGAATACGAAAATTTAGGTATGTGACTCATTTGGGTACTAACCAATCAGAGAAGAGTTAGGGTTGAAAGTTAGGGTTGAAAGTTAGGGTTGAAAGTTAGGGTTGAAAGTTAGGGTTGACACTTAGGATTATTTTTCTATTTTTGTTTGGCCCAGGGTTATAGGGGAATACGAAAATTTAGGTATGTGACTCATTTGGGTACTAACCAATCAGAGAAGAGTTAGGGTTGAAAGTTAGGGTTGAAAGTTAGGGTTGAAAGTTAGGGTTGAAAGTTAGGGTTGAAAGTTAGGGTTGACACTTAGGATTATTTTTCTATTTTTGTTTGGCCCAGGGTTATAGGGGAATACGAAAATTTAGGTATGTGACTCATTTGGGTACTAACCAATCAGAGAAGAGTTAGGGTTGAAAGTTATGGTTGAAAGTTAGGGTTGAAAGTTAGGGTTGACACTTAGGATTATTTTTCTATTTTTGTTTGGCCCAGGGTTATAGGGGAATACGAAAATTTAGGTATGTGACTCATTTGGGTACTAACCAATCAGAGAAGAGTTAGGGTTGAAAGTTAGGGTTGAAAGTTAGGGTTGAAAGTTAGGGTTGAAAGTTAGGGTTGAAAGTTAGGGTTGAAAGTTAGGGTTGAAAGTTAGGGTTGAAAGTTAGGGTTGACACTTAGGATTATTTTTCTATTTTTGTTTGGCCCAGGGTTATAGGGGAATACGAAAATTTAGGTATGTGACTCATTTGGGTACTAACCAATCAGAGAAGAGTTAGGGTTGAAAGTTAGGGTTGAAAGTTAGGGTTGAAAGTTAGGGTTGACACTTAGGATTATTTTTCTATTTTTGTTTGGCCCAGGGTTATAGGGGAATACGAAAATTTAGGTATGTGACTCATTTGGGTACTAACCAATCAGAGAAGAGTTAGGGTTGAAAGTTAGGGTTAGGGTTAGGGTTAGGGTTAGGGTTAGGGTTAGGGTTAGGGTTAGGGTTATAGGGGAATACGAAAATTTAGGTATGTGACTCATTTGGGTACTAACCAATCAGAGAAGAGTTAGGGTTGAAAGTTAGGGTTGAAAGTTAGGGTTGAAAGTTAGGGTTGACACTTAGGATTATTTTTCTATTTTTGTTTGGCCCCGGGTTATAGGGGAATACGAAAATTTAGGTATGTGACTCATTTGGGTACTAACCAATCAGAGAAGAGTTAGGGTTGAAAGTTAGGGTTGAAAGAAAGGGTTGAAAGTTAGGGTTGAAAGTTAGGGTTGACACTTAGGATTATTTTTCTATTTTTGTTTGGCCCAGGGTTATAGGGGAATACGAAAATTTAGGTATGTGACTCATTTGGGTACTAACCAATCAGAGAAGAGTTAGGGTTGAAAGTTAGGGTTGAAAGTTAGGGTTGACACTTAGGATTATTTTTCTATTTTTGTTTGGCCCAGGGTTATAGGGGAATACGAAAATTTAGGTATGTGACTCATTTGGGTACTAACCAATCAGAGAAGAGTTAGGGTTGAAAGTTAGGGTTGAAAGTTAGGGTTGAAAGTTAGGGTTGACACTTAGGATTATTTTTCTATTTTTGTTTGGCCCAGGGTTATAGGGGAATACGAAAATTTAGGTATGTGACTAATTTGGGTACTAACCAATCAGAGAAGAGTTAGGGTTGAAAGTTAGGGTTGAAAGTTAGGGTTAGGGTTAGGGTTAGGGTTAGGGTTAGGGTTAGGGTTAGGGTATTAGGGTTAGGGTTAGGGTATTAGGGTTAGGGTTAGGGTTAGGGTTAGGGTTAGGGTTAGGGTTAGGGTTAGGGTTAGGGTTATAGGGGAATACGAAAATTTAGGTATGTGACTCATTTGGGTACTAACCAATCAGAGAAGAGTTAGGGTTGAAAGTTAGGGTTGAAAGTTAGGGTTAGGGTTAGGGTTAGGGTTAGGGTTAGGGTTAGGGTTAGGGTTATAGGGGAATACGAAAATTTAGGTATGTGACTCATTTGGGTACTAACCAATCAGAGAAGAGTTAGGGTTGAAAGTTAGGGTTGAAAGTTAGGGTTGAAAGTTAGGGTTGAAAGTTAGGGTTGAAAGTTAGGGTTGACACTTAGGATTATTTTTCTATTTTTGTTTGGCCCAGGGTTATAGGGGAATACGAAAATTTAGGTATGTGACTCATTTGGGTACTAACCAATCAGAGAAGAGTTAGGGTTGAAAGTTAGGGTTGAAAGTTAGGGTTGAAAGTTAGGGTTGAAAGTTAGGGTTGAAAGTTAGGGTTGAAAGTTAGGGTTGACACTTAGGATTATTTTTCTATTTTTGTTTGGCCCAGGGTTATAGGGGAATACGAAAATTTAGGTATGTGACTCATTTGGGTACTAACCAATCAGAGAAGAGTTAGGGTTAGCGTTGAAAGTTAGGGTTAGGGTTGACCCTTACGATTATTTTTGTATTTGTGTTTGGTGAAAAAAGAATAGAACATTTTTAGTTATGTGACTCATTTAGGTACTTGGCCAATGAGAGTTAAGTTCTGAACAATTTAGGGAGGGTGTGGTTTGGGGTTGAAAGTGTGGTAAGAAAAAGTGTAAGTGGGTAAGAACGTGAGGGAGGTTGTGGGTAGGTGGGTGAGGGAGGTTTAGGGATGTATGGTGGGTGTGGGTAAGGAGGTTGAAGGTTTTTGAGGGAAGGTGGATGATGAAGAGAGTGGGTAGGTGGTGTTGAAGGTGGATTAGGGAGGGTGAGTAAATGTGTCTGGGAGGGTGAGGATGAAGGTGGGTGAAAAAAGTGTGGGTCAGTTCAGGTATGGGTGAGTGGGCAAGGGTGAGGCTGGGTATTGGTGTGCAGGTAAGGGTGGTGAAGGTGAATTTTAATATGGATGATGAGGGTAGAAGGTGGGTGAGGGAGGTTGGGTGAAGGAGGGTGTGGGAAGGTGATGTTGAAGGTGGGTGAGGGATGGTTAATATGGGTATAGGAGGCTTTGTAGGTAAGGTTGAGGCCAGTAAGGTAGAGTGAACATGGGTGAGGGAGGGTGAAGATTAAGGTGGAAGAGGGAGGGTGTGTTTAAGTGGGGTTAAAGGTTGGTGAATGTAGGTGAGGTAGGGGGATGAGTGAAGGTGTGGGTGAGTGAAGGTGTTGGTGAGGGGGCAATGGTGGGTGGGTGAAGGTGGATGAGTGTGAGGGTGAAGGTGGATGAGGTGGTGGGTGATAGTGAACATGGGTCAAGAGCGGGTGAGGGAGGGCATGGAATCAGTCTGTGAGCCTGCCCTTTCTATTTTGTTGTATATATTCTATTCCCTATCCAATTGACATGTTGCATTTATATGCAGTTAGTCATTCAAAAATTTGAAAACTCTTGCATTCGTTGCATGTTAGCGAGAGGCACCCTTAGAGGTAAAGAGCTAGCTTTTACCTCACTACTAAGTACTTGGACATTGAGGACTAGATCCGTTTTGTACAGAGCGGAGCTTCTCCTCTGCCGTATGCTAGGAGTGAAGAAGCACTACTGTCTATCGTCCGTAAAGGGGTATGCTTTCTTCCCCCAATTTACAGTCGAGCTAGCGCTGCAGATGGGACAGTAGCGAAGAGTTCACTGCCTGACTCTAAAAGGGCACACTCGTGTAAAGGGAGAGAAATCAACTCAAAGCTTTATATCCTGAGAGATAAAAGCAATGCATTGTGTAGGTGTACTCACTTACCTCAACTACTTACCTCCTTGTTAGTATGTCCTTTGTGAACATCATCTTGATAGACGAACTTACCTATTTTCATACTGCAAATAAATTTTACCCAAGATAAGTGAAAAAATATAATGCAATCCCCTTTAGAGCAATGCAGTTGAGGACCCTCTTTCACTGATGGACTAAATAAACAATGCTTAGACTGAGTGAGAGAGGGGTTTGTGAGAGAGAGGGGAGAGTGGTAGTCCTTGAAAGAGAGAGAGAAAGAAAGGACATTTGTGAGAGTAAAATACAGGTGATTTAGAAGGAGCAGGGATGCTAGTCAGGGAGAGTAATAGAGAGCAGGGAGAGAAAGAGAGGGTGTGAGAAAGAAAAAGAGAGAGAGAGAAGTGGAAGAAAGAAATGTGTGTGAGAGCAAGAGACGGGTTGAAGTGAAAGAGATAGAGTGGGAGTAAGAGAGAAAAAAATTGAGAGAAGGGAGAGGGAGAGAGAAGGGAGAGGGAGAGAGAAGAGAGGGAGAGAGAAGGGAGAGAGAGAAAGCAGGGAGAGACAAGTGTGAGAGGAGGGACAGAGAAGGGAGAGGGAGAGAGAAGGGAGAGGGAGAGAAAAGGAAAAGGGAGAGAAAATGAAAAGGGAGAGAGAAGGAAATGGAGATAGAAGGAAAAGGGAGAGAGAAGGAAGAGGGAGAGAGAATGGAGAGACAAGGGAGAGGGAGAGACAAGGAAAGGGAGAGAGAAGGGATAGTGAGAGAAAAGGGAGAGGGAGAGAGATGGAAGTGACAAGGGAGAGAGGAGGGAGAGAGAAGGGAGAGGGAGAGCGAAGGAAAGGAGAGGGGAAAGGAAAAGGGAGAGAATGGAGAGACAAGGAAAAGGGAGAGAGCATGGAAAGTGAGAGAGAAGGAAGAAGGAGAGAAAAGGAAGAGGGAGAGAGATGGGATAGGGAGAGAGAAGGGAGAGAGAAGGCAGAGGGATAGAGAAGGGAGTGAGAAAAGGGAGAGAGAAGGGAGAGAGAAAGAAAAGGGAGAGAGAAGGGAGAGGGAGAGACAAGGAAAGGGAGAGATAAGGGATAGGGAGAGAGAAGGGATAGGGAGAGAGAGAAGGGATAGGGAGAGAGAGAAGGGATAGGGAGAGGAAGAAGGGATACGGAGAGAGAGAAGGTAGATGTAGAGAGAAGGGAGATGGAGAGAGAAGGGAGAGGGAGAGAGAAGGGTGAGGGAGAGAAAAGGAAAAGGGAAAGAAAAGGAAAAGGGAGAGAAAAGGAAAAGGGAGAGAAAAGGAAAAGGGAGAGAAAAGGAAAGAAAAGGGAGAGAAAAGGGAGAGAAAAGGGAGAGAAAAGGGAGAGAAAAGGGAGAGAAAAGGGAGAGAAAAGGGAGAGAAAAGGGAGAGAGAAGGCAAAATGAGAGAGAAGGTAAAGGGAGAGAGAAGGAAAAGGGAGAGAGAAGGAAAGGGAGATAGAAGGAAAAGGGAGAGAGAAGGAAGAGGGAGAGAGAAGGAAGAGGGAGAGAGAATGGAGAGACAAGGGAGAGGGAGAGACAAGGAAAGGGAGAGAGAAGGGATAGGGAGAGAGAAGGGATAGGGAGAGAGAAGGGAGAGGGAGAGAGAAGGGAGAGGGAGAGAGTGATGAGGGAGTGACAAGGAAAAGGGAGAGAGAAGGGAGAGGGAGAGAGAAGGGAGAGGGAGAGAGGAGAGAGAGAAGGGAGAGAGAGAAGGGAGAGGGATAGACAGAGAGAAGGAAGAGGGTGCGAGAGAAGGGAAAGGGAGAGAGAGAGAAGGGAGAGGGGGAGAGAGAGGTAGAGGGAATGATCAGGGAGTTATAAGGGAGAGGGATAGAGAAGGGAGGGGGAGAGAGAGAGAGAAGGGAGTGGAGAGAGAGAGAAGGGAGAGGGAGAGCAAAGGAAAGGGGAGGGGAAAGGAAAAGGGAGAGAATGGAGAGACAAGGAAAAGGGAGAGAGATTGGAAAGGGAGAGAGAAGGAAGAGGGAGAGAGAAGGAAGAGGGAGAGAGAATGGATAGGGAGAGAGAAGGGAGAGAGAAGGCAGAGGGATAGAGAAGGGAGTGAGAAAATGGAGAGAGAAAGAAAAGGGAGAGAGAAGGAAAAGGGAGAGAGAAGGAAAAGGGAGAGAGAAGGAAAGGGAGATAGAAGGAAAAGGGAGAGAGAATGAGAAGGGAGAGAGAATGGAGAGACAAGGAAGAGGGAGAGACAAGGAAAGGGAGAGAGAAGGGATAGGGAGAGCGAAGGAAGAGGGAGAGAGAAAAGGGAGAGAGAGAGAGAAGGGAGAGAAAGAGAGTGATGAGGGAGTGACAAGGAAAAGGGAGAGAGAAGGGAGAGGGAGAGAGAAGGGAGAGGGAGAGAGGAGAGAGAAAAGGGAGAGAGAGAGAAGGGAGAGGGAGAGAGAGAGGTAGAGGGAATGACGAGGGAGTTATAAGGGAGAGGGAGAGAGAAGGGAGGGGGAGAGAGAGAGAAGGGAGTGGAGAGAGAGAGAAGGGAGTGGAGAGAGAGAGAAGGGAGAGGGAGAGCGAAGGAAAGGGGAGGCAAGGAAAAGGGAGAGAATGGAGAGATAAGGAAAAGGGAGAGAGCATGGAAAGGGAGAGAGCATGGAAAGGGAGTGAGAAGTAAGAGGGAGAGAGAAGGAAGAGGGAGAGAGAAGGGATAGGGAGAGAGAATGGAGAGACAAGGGAGAGGGAGAGACAAGGAAAGGGAGAGAGAAGGGATAGGGAGAGAGAAGGGAGAGGGAGAGAGAAGGGGGTGACAAGGGAGAGAGGAGGGAGAGAGAAGGGAGAGGGAGAGAGAAGGAAAAGGGAGGGGAAAGGAAAAGGGAGAGAGAAGGAAGATGGAGAGAGAAGGAAGATGGAGAGAGAAGGAAGATGGAGAGAGAAGGAAGATGGAGAGAGAAGGAAGAGGGAGAGAGAAGGAAGAGGGAGAGAGAAGGAAGAGGGAGAGAGAAGGAAGAGGGAGAGAGAAGGAAGAGGGAGAGAGAAGGAAGAGGGAGAGAGAAGGAAGAGGGAGAGAGAAGGAAGAGGGAGAGAGAATGGAGAGACAAGGGAGAGGTAGAAACAAGGGAGAGGGAGCGACAAGGGATAGGGAGAGAGAAGGAAGAGGGAGAGAGAGAAGGAAGAGGGAGAGAGAGAAGGAAGAGGGAGAGAGAGAAGGAAGAGGGAGAGAGAGAAGGGATACGGAGAGAGAGAAGGTAGATGTAGAGAGAAGGGAGATGGAGAAGAAGGAAGATGGAGAAGGGAGAGAGAGAGAGAGAGAGAGAGATGAGGGAGTGACAAGGAAAATGGAGAGAGAAGGGAGAGTGAGAGAGAAGGGAGAGGGAGAGAGGAGAGAGAAGGGAGAGAGAGAAGAGAGAGGGAGAGACAGAGAGAAGGAAGAGGGTGAGAGAGAAAGGAATGGTTGAGAGAGAGAAGGGAGAGGGAGAGGGAATGACGAGGGAGTTATAAGGGAGAGGGAGAGAGAAGGGAGGGGGAGAGAGAGAAGGGAGTGGAGAGAGAGAGAAGGGAGAGGGAGAGCGAAGGAAAGGGTAGGGGAAAGGAAAAGGGAGAGAATGGAGAGATAAGGAAAAGGGAGATAGCATGGAAAGGGAGAGAGACGGAAGAGGGAGAGAGAAGGAAGAGGGAGAGAGAAGGGATAGGGAGAGAGAAGGGAGAGAAAGGCAGAGGGATAGAGAAGGGAGTGAGAAAAGGGAGAGAGAAAGAAAAGGGAGAGAGAAGGGAAAAGGAGAGAGAAGGAAAAGGGAGAGAGAAGGAAAAGGGAGAGAGAAGGAAAGGGAGAGGGAAGGAAAAGGGAGAGAGAATGGAGAGACAAGGGAGAGGGAGAGACAAGGAAAGGGAGAGAGAAGGGATAGGGAGAGAGAAGGGAGAGGGAGAGAGGAGGGGGTGACAAGGGAGAGAGGAGGGAGAGAGAAGGGAGAGGGAGAGAGAAGGAAAAGGGAGCGGAAAGGAAAAGGGAGAGAGAATGGAAAGGGAGAGAGAAGGAAGATGGAGAGAGAAGGAAGATGGAGAGAGAAGGAAGATGGAGAGAGAAGGAAGAGGGAGAGGGAAGGAAGAGGGAGAGGGAAGGAAGAGGGAGAGAGAATGGAGAGACAAGGGAGAGGTAGAAACAAGGCAGAGGGAGCGACAAGGGATAGGGAGAGAGAAGGAAGAGGGAGAGAGAAAAGGGATAGGGAGAGAGAGAAGGGATACGGAGAGAGAGAAGGGATACGGAGAGAGAGAAGGGATACGGAGAGAGAGAAGGGATACGGAGAGAGAGAAGGTAGATGTAGAGAGAAGGGAGATGGAGAAAGAAGGAAGATGGAGAAGGGAGAGAGAGAGAAGGGAGAGAGAGAGAGAGAGGGAGAGAGAGAGAGTGATGAGGGAGTGACAAGGAAAAGGGAGAGAGAAGGGAGAGAGAAGGGAGAGGGAGAGAGGAGAGAGAGAAGGGAGAGAGAGAGAAGGGAGAGGGAGAGACAGAGAGAAGGAAGAGGGTGAGAGAGAAGGGAAAGGGAGAGAGAGAGAAGGGAGAGAGAGAAGGGAGAGGGAGAGAGAGAGGTAGAGGGAATGACGAGGGAGTTATAAGGGAGAGGGAGAGAGAAGGGAGGGGGAGAGAGAGAGAGAAGGGAGTGGAGAGAGAGAGAAGGGAGAGGGAGAGCGAAGGAAAGGGGAGGGGAAAGGAAAAGGGAGAGAATGGAGAGATAAGGAAAAGGGAGAGAGCATGGAGAGGGAGAGAGAAGGGAGAGGGAGAGAGGAGAGAGAGAAGGGAGAGTGAGAGAAGGGAGAGGGAGAGACAGAGAGAAGGAAGAGGGTGAGTGAGAAGGGAAAGGGAGAGAGAGAGAGAAGGGAGAGGGAGAGAGAGAGGTAGAGGGAATGACGAGGGAGTTATAAGGGAGAGGGAGAGAGAAGGGAGGGGGAGAGAGAGAGAGAAGGGAGTGGAGAGAGAGAGAGAAGGGAGAGGGAGAGCGAAGGAAAGGGGAGGGGAAAGGAAAAGGGAGAGAATGGAAAGATAAGGAAAAGGGAGAGAGCATGGAAAGGGAGAGAGAAGTAAGAGGGAGAGAGAAGGAAGAGGGAGAGAGAAGGTATAGGGAGAGAGAAGGGAGAGGGAGATAGAAGGGGGGTGACAAGGGAGAGAGGAGGGAGAGAGAAGGGAGAGGGAGAGAGAAGGAAAAGGGAGGTAAAGGAAAATGGAAAGAGAGAATGGAAAGGGAGAGAGAAGGAAGATGGTGAGAGAAGGAAGATGGAGAGAGAAGGAAGATGGAGAGAGAAGGAAGATGGGGAGAGAATGAGAGGGAGAGGGAAGGAAGAGGGAGAGAGAATGGAGAGACAAGGGAGAGGTAGAAACAAGGGAGAGGGAGCGACAAGGATAGGGAGAGAGAAGGAAGAGGGGAGAGAGAGAAGGGATAGGGAGAGAGAGAAGGGATAGGGAGAGAGAGAAGGGATAGGGAGAGAGAGAAGGGATAGGGAGAGAGAGAAGGTAGATGTAGAGAGAAGGGAGATGGAGAAAGAAGGAAGATGGAGAAGGGAGAGAGAGAGAAGGGAGAGAGAGAGAGTGATGAGGGAGTGACAAGGAAAAGGGATTGAGAAGGGAGAGGGAGAGAGAAGGTAGAGGGAGAGAGGAGAGAGAGAAGGGGAGAGAGAGAAGGGAGAGGGAGAGGGAAGGAAGAGGGAGAGAGAAGGAAGAGGGAGAGAGAAGGAAGAGGGAGAGAGAAGGAAGAGGGAGAGAGAATGGAGAGACAAGGGAGAGGTAGAAACAAGGGAGAGGGAGCGACAAGGGATAGGGAGAGAGAAGGAAGAGGGAGAGAGAGAAGGAAGAGGGAGAGAGAGAAGGAAGAGGGAGAGAGAGAAGGAAGAGGGAGAGAGAGAAGGGATACGGAGAGAGAGAAGGTAGATGTAGAGAGAAGGGAGATGGAGAAGAAGGAAGATGGAGAAGGGAGAGAGAGAGAGAGAGAGAGAGAGATGAGGGAGTGACAAGGAAAATGGAGAGAGAAGGGAGAGGTGAGAGGAAGGGAGAGGGAGAGAGGGAGAGAGAAGGAGAGAGAGAAGAGAGAGGGAGAGACAGAGAGAAGGAAGAGGGTGAGAGAGAAGGAATGGTTGAGAGAGAGGAGGGAGAGGAATGACGAGGGAGTTATAAGGGAGAGGGAGAGAGAAGGGAGGGGGAGAGAGAGAAGGGAGTGGAGAGAGAGAGAAGGGAGAGGGAGAGCGAAGGAAAGGGTAGGGGAAAGGAAAAGGGAGAGAATGGGAGATAAGGAAAAGGGAGATAGCATGGAAAGGGAGAGAGACGGAAGAGGGAGTGAGAAGGGAAGAGGGAGAGAGAAGGGATAGGGAGAGAGAGAAGGGAGAGAAAGGCAGAGGGATAGAGAAGGGAGTGAGAAAAGGGGAGAGAGAAAGAAAAGGGAGAGAGAAGGGAAAAGGAGAGAGAAGGAAAAGGGAGAGAGAAGGAAAAGGGAGAGAGAAGGAAAGG
>NW_027455924.1:0-28354 GCF_040206685.1 Ascaphus truei | reverse complement strand
TGAAAATTGCATTGATTTACATTAGATACAACAGATCTGTATTGCAAGAAGAGATGCTTGGTGATGCCAACTATATGTAGTTCAAACCATATTACTCCAGAAGGGTAGATTCTCTGTAGCAAGTGATATCTTTTAATGAGCTACTATATATAGAAAATGAGACACTATAAGTACAGGTCACGGACATTATGGAAACACTCCCAAATTCCTGATGAAGGACTTACTCCAAGATATTGTCTTCAACAAAACAATAAAAGCATCAACATGATAAAAAAAATAAAAAAAATTAATGACTGAATGTCCTGTTATTCTTCCTATGATAACTAATGCTGGAATACACTTTTCTTTTTGCCTGTCTGAAATTTACACTCAAATGAGAAACCCCCTTGTACCTTATGAATGTTTTTCTTTTCATTAATTTCCTCACCACTCCTATTGCAGTTATGGTATGCATGGTTGTGAGTAACCATGCAAACTATTTACATTTAGAAGATTAGGCCTCTTCTCAAAGCAGACATTTCACCAGCAGGTTCCTCAGTGCTGAACAGAGGTCATTATTTAGCTCTAGGAACCTCCCGGTTGCCGATGTACTAGCAGTTTTAATTGCTGGGATTTTAGCTGTCATTGGGGAAATCAAAATGGCCACCAAAGTATCTTGGGAACCGTGGGGTTGCCAGAGCTGAAAAAAGCATTGTTCAACTCTGGATGACCCCCTCCTCCTCAAGTGAGACTTCTTTATTAAAAGCAACAGTGAAACTGGCTGTTTGCCTCTTTATATGATACCATATATCATGGATGCCAAGGGTTAAAACCCTCAAATTAAATATTTTATGGGGGTTCACCACCCCAGATTACATTTAAGCACAAACATTGACTCTAACAGTGAGACTTCATTAAGCTCTGTGCTAAAAATGAGGGACTGCCATCTGATAAACAGGAGACAGGTGTGACCAGTCAGGGACAAAAACAGATAAGTATAGTATCAGGGATTCTCTGTGATTATTTTGGCATGGTAGGTTGCAGCCTCTCAGTCTTGTATACCAGTTGTCACTTGTTTTAGGCATATCGCCAGAGCACCATTAGAAAGGAGACAACTGATATTTAGCATATGTGGGGGAACACTACATTATTTAAAGGAGCCATTCACCCTAACTTACTCCCCCCCCCCGCCCCCTCCTATTTTTTTTTACAGGATAGGAACAAGAGGGGTTTCATGAACTAACCCACGCTCTTTTCAGCTCCAAGGACCCTCAGGTTCCCGAGATACTTACTAGTGAAGCCATCGGTATTACGTCCTGGTTTTAAAGAGTATTTAAATGGCTGTCCAATACGAAGCTGCAACTGTTGTGGCTTCCTATTGGCCTGAGATTTACCAGCCATTTCGTTTCTCCTAAGGGAGGTTTAAACTTTGTCACTGAATATCTCTGGAAACAGGGCGTTTCCAGAGATGAAAAAAGCGGTGTTTGACTCCAGGGGATGGGGCCCCAGTTCCCATCCTGTAAAATGGGGGCTAAACTTTTTTTTATGGTATGGCACTGCTCCTTTATGCCTACATATTTAGTGTCAGTATATACTCCCCTGAGCAGGAAGCCTCGGTAGCTTGTATATCAGTATAGCTAAAACAGTACATATAAACTTTGCAATGCCGGTACAAGTTGTGTGTGATTATTTGTCACAAGATGCATTGCAGGTTGTGATAACTTAAGACGCAACATCAGAAATCTCCATACATGAAATTACAAGAGCACAAAGCTTTCCAAATCTCATACTTGGAGAGACCTTTGAGATTTGGAAAGCTTTTGTTGACTTATGTCATTTATGGAGAATCCTGATGTTGCGCCCAAAGAAGGTATCACAGCCTGTAATGAATCCTCACTTCTCAGGCAACACACTGGGTATTTGTAAGTGTATGTATCTAAAAATCAGGAAAGGCTCATGTATACGCCAAAACATTGAGCTAATAAATCCAACTTTTGTGCAATGAGGAGTACCTGACCATCTTTACGATTCGCTATACTATCAACCGAACGAACGGTTAGCACCATCATATACTTTTTTATATTATTTGGCGAGTGTCCTGTAAAAAATAAATATAAATAAATCCATCCAGGTCTTCCCTCGCCCCCCCCCCCCACCCCCTTGGTTCCCCACTTAGCGGGGGAACCACTGATAGGAGCAGGGAGGTTGCACTGGCGAGCGGGTCGTCGGAGGTCTGCGGTGCACCCGGCAAGCGGGGGCCGCCATCTTGGAATGCCTGTGCATGCGCAGTACGTTTCACGTATGCGCAATGGCCCAATAGTTGTAGCGGCCATCTTGGGACTACTCGCGCATGCGCAAGTCGCGGCCATTAGGAGATAAGCCCCCGCAGGGGAACTACAACCCCCAGAAGGCACCGAGACCACATGCCGCAGATCAGCAAATAGGGCTGCAGCAACCTCGGCAGCTAGGAAAAGATACTTTTGGCGCGCTGGCAGTTGGAACCAGGACAGAGAAGGGGAAGGTAGGGTCTGGGTCTCGGTTGCACCCAGATTAACCCCCTTAGGTCCAGGATAAGCCCCACTCACCAACAGCTTGTGGATGCTACAGGGACTCCCCCTCTAGATAGGGACCGTGCTCCTGTATTGAGTAGTGTCAGGGACACAGCAGAGGACGCCGCGCAGCAGATGCGGCCTGTGGTCTGGGACCAGACCACTACAACAGAGAGAGACTATTAAGGTGGGACCCTCCAGCTGAATACCACCCCACGTGGAGGCAGACGCCATCGCGGACAAAGTCACTGGATCAGCGGATCCTTGTTACCCTTCTGTTGGCGCTACTGGGTGTTGGATGTGATACCTTCCGAGTGCTCCATCAACAAGTGCACCAACTGTAACACTTCTTCTGGGCAGCGCTGTCACACACTTCCGGGTGGGTTGTCTTCTGTGGACACTGGATTGGGTGGGTGCCCAGGGCACATCTGTACATTGGGGGACACACACCGGGGCAGGGTGTGTGGGTAAGGCCGCGTTATATGGTTATTGTGTTGATTATTGCATTTCAGTAAACTTGTTATTATACACACTGTATTTATTGCATTGGGTCCTGTGAAGGGATATCCAGAGCTGTCAGGATCCCTCACAGGTGGAGGCGCTGTCAGATGATCCAGGTATACCCCAGGCTCCCAGCATCAGAGGTTCAGGCCTCCTGTGAGCCACAGGTAAAGCACGCACACACTCAGTAGCCGACACATTTCCCATAGGGTGGGGGAAAACAGCGCCCGCCACACACACACACACACACACACACGATCAGGACTCCTGTAAAGTGTAGATATTAATTAACACAAACTCAAGGCTATATATACAGGCACTTTCCTGAAATGGGGGTCTCTTTCCACCCCCTGCGGAGTGAATACAGCTTCTCTTCTGTCTCACTAGGAGGCAGAGAAGGATTTCTGAAGGCCTGGTCTGGGCCTCAAGCCCTAATCAGTGTGCCTTCATCAAGGGAAGCTAGGAGAAGAATGCCCGCTTTGTGCATCTGATCTAACTGCAATAAATATCATTGAACCACAAGAAGTGTGTTACAATGTCTAGCTGCTGAAAGAAAGGTGTCAGTCTGGGCCATCCTGCTGCTATCCAGAGGATCCATGCTGACTGGAGGCGCTGCACCAAAGAACTAAGGTACCCTGAAAACCTGACCTGCCTGTTCTCCCCACAACACCGCAGAGCACTCAGCCCTCCTGTTGCCACACAGGTACAGCACTACACCTAAATGGAATAGCCAGAGAAGGAGACCCCTCCAATCTCACTTAGGGTGGGGGTACAAAGGCCACATTTGGAGGCGCTGCTGAGATGGCATCAGGACAGGTTTACTAGCAGATAGAACCAGAAAGGAAAATAAGTGCAATTACAATTCCAGTTCTTACGTGTGAGAGGGGGACAGGTGTAGTGTGAAGGGGATTTTTATCTGCCAGAAGATGGAGCCTGTACTGCCCTAACGGATATTTTGGTTGGGACAAGAAACTACATGCTCGTTCTAAGTCACCCTGAGGACTGATAGGTGTAGGATGCCTGGTGGGGTGGCCTGGTGGGGTGGCCTGGTTAACATATCAGGGCCTCTGAAAAGGTCTGCAGTGTCCGTGCCAAAGCAGGGTGGTGTAAGTGTAGCAGTTTCAAGCACAAGATACCACAGAGAACTGTATTGTGTCAGAATGAAATGTGCTTTTGCCTGCCAAGGGAAGCTTCCCTAGAGAAAAATGCCTATTACAGTGTGAACCACGTGGATGATTTGCCAAATGCAGAATTGACGTTTGCTATGGAATGGCGTGAAATCCATAACCGCGCCATTTCTGTGCTGCATAGGACTTCTGGTTTCACCAGGGGGAGCAAACAGTGAGGACATTACGATTATATGTGGGGCTGCAGATGATGTGCCTGCTCTCCAGCCTGTGATAACTAACCAAGTTAGACCTGTACTGGGAGTGGACTGCAGTTCGATCCAAAATGGCAGTTCCCACCAACCTGAGAGACCACATAGACAGTTTGCAGAAAGTTGCATGCCGTTATCTGCAAAACCAGTGCAGGGAATGGCGCGAAAACCCGAGCCCTGCGATGTGAGTGGCTCAACGCTGAGCCAGAACCACTCCTTGCTACTGTGTGCCCCTCCTCTAAACTTCACCAGGAGGCGTACAGTGAGCCTCAAATCAGCGAATCCTATCCACACTGAGTGAGGAGCTGGATGCAAGCTGCCACACTCAGTTCCTCGGGGCTAACCAAGAGAGAGAACTCATCTTACCTGTCCTGTTCCCTCTCTGTACGTTATCCACGCCAGAGATGGCACACTGACTCAATTACAGTCTGTCAGGAAATCTACTGGCAGTGAAGGTAGCAGGGGTTACATATCCAGAGTACCCTTGCGCAAAGTGCGATGGCTCAGCGGTTATGCCATGCGAAGTGGGCCGTGTTAATGCTATCGATGTGGAGGTCCCATGCGCCATAACATATGTTCCAGGGGGTTCGTGCACCCCGGTTCCAGACTGTTCCAGAGCCGGAACCCCAGATATCAGAACCACTGGGTAAGGTGACTACCCAGGGAGAGTTGGGAGCACTTCCACTAGTGGCGCAGAGGCAGGATCGCTTTCTGCCGATAGCCACCCGTGAGTGCGAGGTGCCCCGACCACCATCATCCGACGACCGTTCCAGATCCTTGGTGATGCGCCAACCGGCGGACCACTTGAGCAATCCTGTTGACAAAGAGCCACCTACCTGCAAAGCAGAGACAGCATCCATGGCGGTTCCAGTCAATCCGACGCCCATCTCAAGTCAGCGGAGTGGTGAGGCACCAGCCCCGAACCCAGCGAGGAGGCCTTGCCAGGTGCCTGCTTCTGTGCAGAGGACCACAATGACCTTCCGGCGCCATCCCCAGCTGATAACGTCACTTCCAAGGCGACTGCCGGAGTGGACCAGGACTCTGCTGCGACCGCTCCGGTGAGTATTGCCCAGACGGAGGAGTACATCCGCCTGGTTATAGACCGGGGGAAGCAGCGGGTTACCACCTCTGGCTCTACCCTGGTCCAAAAAAAGGCCGGACGTGGCCTAGCCAAGCTCCAGGACGTTGTCCCGGACATTGATGCTCCAAGGCCCCAATCCTTGACATTGATAAACCTTCGGCCATACCCCCTGTCAATATTGGAGAGAATGGTTGTCTCTGGGATATCCTAGAATAGTCGTCAGGATATAGTTCTCCAACACTAGTGACCACGTCATACCTGGGTGTGGGTGCACAGTATGCCATCAGGAGTATTACTATGCCACGTTCTAGCTCCAGAGGATCATGCTTTGCGCAAGCCCTAAGAGGGTATATTTTGTTCAATTATCTGACCCCGATGGTGGGGTTGGAAAGAAAGACCCCAGGCATTACAGTTAAAAAGGGATTCTCCATGTTGGGAGTAATCCTTGAGGTTTTTGTCCCCATTAAAAAGGTGGGTGGGTAATAGAACCTGAGTGTGTATAAGACAATACCATTTACTGTGTACCCATGGTATTGTAATGTTACATTGCAATGTATTAATGTATGCAGATGGTAATGCATTTTGTGTTTAGGTCAATTCAACGGTTGTTGTACAGTATTGGATGTTACGCCTACTGTAGTCCAAGCAGGGCCGTTGGAATTTTTCACCAGGGGGAGAATGTAGCATAGCCTCCCGGCCGCTATGCCTTTTCCTGGGCCCTACCAGTGTAAGACCTGTTAGGTGCAGGCAGTGGATGGGATAATTCCTTCTCCAAGGCTCTGTATGCTTTTTGCAGCCTTGGATACATTTGTAAATATCCAAGGGCGGGCCCTAGCAACAGCCAGAAAGTGTCAGCCTGAGGGAAGGAAACTGATTGGGTGACATGTAGGATATGGGTGACATGTAGGATATGATGACCTATCAGTATTCAACCTGCTTTGTTACGGGGCCGGGTTATAAACACAAACTCAAGGCTATATATACTGGCACTTTCCTAAAGTGGGGGAGGGGGGTGTGTCTCTCTTTCCTCCCCCAGCAGAGTGAATACAGCTACTCCTCTGTCTCACTAGGAGGCAGAGGAGGAGTCCTGAAGGCCTGGTCCCCAAGCCCTAATCAGTGCACCTTCATTAAGGGAAGCTAGGAGAAGAATGCACCTGCTTTGTGCATCTGATCTAACTAAAAAACAGATTGGGTAGCGCTAACTGGATAATTAGAACAATATATATTGTAAAACCTTGAATGAGGATAATATTCCACATAAAAGGGGCTGCCTGAAATACAAATACTGACCCCCTGGTCAGAATGGTAACAGAAAAAGAAAAAATGTGTATAACAAGAGGCGCCTGATGGTAAAAAAGGATATATATCCAACCAGTTGGATAGCCAGGAATAGGCTCCAGACGTGGAGATGAGCTTAAAAACAGAAAAAGACACAATACATAGCGTGATACTGTATGACAAAAGGACAAAACTTACATAGAAACACGTCATACAGTATCACGCTATGTATTGTGTCTTTTTCTGTTTTTAAGCTCATCTCCACGTCTGGAGCCTATTCCTGGCTATCCAACTGGTTGGATATATATCCTTTTTCTACCATCAGGCGCCTCTTGTTATACACATTTTTTCTTCATCTGATCTAACTGCAATAAATATCATTGAACCATAAGAAGTGTGTTACAATGTCTGGCTGTTGAAAGAAAAGGTGTCAGTCTGGGCCATTCTGCTGCTATCCAGAGGATCCATGCTGACTGGAGGCGCTGCACCAAAGAACTAAGGTACCCTGAAAACTTGTCCTGCCTGTTCTCCCCACAACACCGCAGAGTACCTCAGCCCGCCTGTTGCCACACAGGTACAGCACTACACCTAAATGGAATAGCCAGAGAAGCAGACCTCTCCCCCACCCCAATCTCACTTAGGATGGGGGTACAAAGGCCACACACACACACACACACACACACACACACACACACACACACACACACACACACACACACACACACACACACACACACACACACACACACACACACACACACACACACACACACACACACACACACACCTATCAGAAGCCGAGCAGCTGTTACTCTGCAGATAACATCACCCTTCTGTACAATGAATGAGAGCTCATTACAAGGGAATCCATGCCACCGCACCCCCCATCACTTAGAGGGCTGCCATATTCCCAGGTGATATGTTAGGGCCGCTCTCACCTGCAGCCCTCTGATCTCCTTCAGTGGGGCACCTCAACCCGGCCGGAAGCGGAAACCTGTGCAGCCCTCTCTGATGACGTTTATAAAAAGCGTGTGCGAAATCACACAGGGGGTAACCTTGCCGGTGCCCAAGGAGCTTGTATATCACCGCAGCATGTATCCAATCAGCGCCGAGGACACCCAGAGCGAGGCCTGCAACACAAACACCCCTCCGTTATGACGTCTGTCACCCAGTCCACCAATCAGACCTGCGCTTGCTGGCTGAGCGGCGCCATCCTATGGCAGGTCTTGTTGGTGCGCTGCGGCTTCGTTGTCAGGAAGGAGCTGGTGTGAGTGAGGGTGACAGGGAAGCGGCGCGGACATGTCCGGGGCTCCCGGAGCCTTCCCCGGCGGTGGCAGCAGCAGTGCGTGAGGCGGAGTGAGGTAACGAAGGAGGATGAGGGAGCCCTTCTCACCCCCACCCAGAGACAGCGCCACGTACAGACTGACACACACGGGGAATCGGCTGCCCTGACAGAGGAAAGAGGGGTCTTATTCATTGATATATACGCATTTCGTTCCAAATAATACGTGTGCATGTACCACTCTGCAGCAGGACATGTAGGTACTGTAGGACACATTATTCCATTATATGCATACACCTCTGCAACACGCATCTGGTTGAGATATATATATATTTTTTGTGCAAGGCACAGATAGGTAGGGACATATAGCCCTGCAGCACAAATTTAGGTAGGGGCAATTATTTCGATTTTTTTGTGTAGCCCCCCCTGCCAAAGTTACAGTAAATGTAATACACCGCCAGGTAGGACCCATTGCTAAACTCCTATCTCCTTTATTCCAACTCCAGTATAACCCTCCTGCAACACACATGTAAGTGACGATTTCCTGATGTCAATATGTATCTAACTTCCTCACAGAGGTACTCGAGGGCATCCCTTGCCCATGGATATTCTTACTTATTCCAGTCTCTAGATCACTTCTGCAGTCCACTTCTAGATAGGATCCATGTGTAATTCGGTTTCATTTAATCGCATTTACATATATAAGCACTGTAACACATCTAGGTGGGGCCCTTTTTATTTCATTATTTATATATAGATGTTTATTGTGAGAGTTACATGCAGTGCAATTCTAAAGGGCCCATGGGCACCTTTAATCTAAATCATGTAATCAATTTACACCTACATAGAGCCTGTGGCCAGTCTAACTTATTTAATGCTTTATTTTTTTATTTTATTCTGCTGCAAAATGTGATATCAGGAAAGTCAGACAGTGAAAGGGTTAATGAATTGCAAGCTCCTTGGCAGTGATATTCATTATGTTCAGTTACAGTAGGTAATAAGATACTTACTGAGATACAGCCTGCAGCTGTGCATGAAGGAGGAGGAATGCCCTTGGGCTGTAGAAGGAAGGTTGTTGTTTGAGAGACATACAAATCTTAATTTACCTTTTCAATGGAGAAGGTACTGTGTTATCCACTCCACCGAGGATGGTGAAAGATAAATCTGCCTTTCCCAGCAAAGTCACCAAACATCACTGACTGCAAAGAAAAGTTTAGATGACAGACAGGGAGTTAACATGGATTGATGTGGGATCACTGGCTGCCAGTTTACAGCTACAGCGTGGTGCTGGGATGATGGCAAAGTAATAATAAACTTCTATTTTTTGAATGAGCCAGGAGGAGATTATTTATTTAAAATTCTCATTGTCTCTGCAGAGGCTCAGAAAACCACTTCAGTTAATTTCAGCAGAGCCCTGAATTTTTTTTTCAACAGATGCTGTAAACGCTTGCTCATGTTGAAGATGCCACATTGAGAGGTGAGTGTGCATGAACCCAACAGTGGGGTTGCCCTCTAAATTCAGACCTGGTGTGCTTGCTGCCTTATTCAATGCAGTTGCCAACCTGTGGTAGAAAATACACAGATGCTATTTGTGTGATGAATTACATGACTCTCAAATGAGGGATGTGTCACAGATTAGTTGCATCTCACAAAACCCTGCTGCTTTCGTGCTGTGTCCTTCATTGTCCTTGTTCCGTGAGGTAAAGAAATGTTGGTGAGCAGTAAAAGATATGTTCTTTTACATTTTAATTTTTAAACAAATCTCCAGTGCTATTCTGGGAAGCGTACTATTGGGCACAATGTTGCTGTTTTCTGCCTGCTTTAAATTATTTGTTTTATATGTTGATGGTCAGGTTGAAGCTCTTTAATATTTGTCATTTTGTACATTATAATGAAGCTGCATGTCTAACCTGTAACTTTGCGTACAACACCATGTTTGTGCATGTGCAGACACCTAGATGGCTAATTGTCGTACAGATTTGTTGACATACTTATTTTTCATTTTTCTAGTATTCTTTTCCTGTTAATCACCTGTCTTGGCATGTTTATATTGGTGTGCATTTGTATAACAACATTAACTTCCGTTTTATGGTAGATATTTATTGATTGGGCTTATGCTGTATGGTATTTGGACCAAAATGCAATTTGGCTTAAAATTGACAATTATTTTGACAATTACTTATCGGCTCCATTTATTTTCAGTGCCTTGATTGCTCAAATTAGATTGTAAGCTCTGTGGGGAAGATATTCATTGTCTGTATTCTCTTGTATAGTAGGCTGAATCGTGTTAGTGTTTTTTAAACATTAGAAGATGTAAGTGTACATAAATGTACAAGTTTTTGTGTCTGTGAGTTCTCTTCCTTTACGTGTTTCGACATTACATAGCATCACTTTGTCAGAGTCTCGTTGCACAACTTTATAAGGTTAGTTGTAAAGGGATGAAAAGGCAAGCAGATTTTGTTGACCAAGTTCCCCAAAAGCAAAGCATGCAATAATAGCACAGTTCAAATGTAATTGCATGAAACCTTCTAATTGTCTGTTACTTCCATGAGCGGTGACGCAGAGCATAATAACATGGTGATAACAGAATCTGTGACCTATGACCGTTTCTGGTTACTAGATGCAGCCGGGTTGTTGCTGTGGTATTTATATGCTGATAGATTTTGGCAATTAGGCTCTTGAATATTTTACGGTCTAAAGTGACTTATGAATGAGCTGTTTCTGGGCCAAACTAATCTGCTTCCTAGCTGCCCTCGCTCAACTTCAGCTGGGCAGTACCCACAAAATATTTTTTTGTGAGCCACAAATGGAACAGTGTATTTAGCTTAGAAAAGTTAAACAAAAACGATTTGTTTAAGGCAGTAGTTTGTGTCTGGGGTACCTACCGGACATACATGAATACTGACTGACTGCACATTTCCAGCCTTCCGAAGATGATTCTGAATATGTTTTTAGATGATCTAAAACATGTCCCTTTTCCCCTTGCAGTGTAAACAATGCCTGTAGTACTTGTATGGCCCCTAAGGACAATTACAAAGGTTATTCTCGCCTTCAAACAAAAATTGTAGGAAAAAAAAACTAGCTACTGTATTTTGTTTTACTGGCTATGATAACCCTTTAATATAGCTTTTGTTGTAAACATGGTCCCTTATAACAAATTGCAAATCAGCAGCAGATGCAAGTGACACCTTTTTCATTGGAATAAAACAGCAGACTCTTTATTAGCTTTTCCGATTGAATTCCTCGATTCTTAATATACACTGTTGTGTATTCCTAACCACATCGACTTCTCTAATGCCTCATTGCAATTTTATCCACACTCGCCACCTTGCAATCTTGTCAAGAAGTTTCGAGTTTCGTTCGCTCTAAGTGAAGGAGCGGAAGGTACACGCACATATCTCCGAGAAGTGTGGCAATACAATCATGTTGTGTAATGAAGCCAATAGGTCACAAAAAATAGCATGATGCTATCTGGATTCCAGCCACATTTCTGCAGTTTGCAAGCACTGCCTTGAAACCACTATTGATCCAGATCATTTTCAAAGTCATCATTCAGTGTTTCAAACCAGGGCTTTCTGGTACCTGGCAGAAGGAATTCCTAGGCTGGATAGGTGAGGTTTGTTTTAGATGATGCACTGTTTTCTTGTATTTCTTTTTAGTGCGTCGTAAAATAACGTCTTGTATATTTTTTACGACAAATCTGTTTTTATTTGTTATTTTATGGCGATGTGTTCAACAATTATTGCAGGAAATATCAGGTTAATTCATGTTGCTGAGGTGGCTTCAGCTTTTCAGTGCTCCTGTGTTGTATGGTATCCGTGACATGAAGGTCACAGGCTTAAACCCCAGCAGGCTTTTACCTTTTTATAGACAAAATGAGCACTTATATTAAAGCCGACGTTTATGCGTGGAGGAAATGTATACACTTGCTTATTGAAAATGAGTTTGCTGTTCTGTACAGTGGAACCTGGCTGTTCTATTCACTTCTAGTTTGGTTAAAGGAGCAACCCTGTTAATTTCAGCTTCGGGTACCTCCTGCTTTTCTGATATACTTACTTCCATAGGTATTGTCGGTAGCAGCTCCACAGGTTTAAAGGCCCTGGTCACGTGGGCCAATAGGAAACCGCAAGGGGTGACGTCACAGCTTCCTATTGGCCCGCGGGATATTTAAGATGCCATTTCGATAGCCCCATACAGCCCAGCCAGACCTGCTACCATCAGTATCTTGGGAAGCAGGGGTTCCCTGGAGCTGAAATTAACACAGCTCAACTCTGGAGAACCCCTGCTTCAATTATATATATTTATTTGCTGCTGCTGCTGTGAGCACAATCCTCTTTATATACACTTATCTTTTTTTTATATATATATAATATATATAAATACATAATATAATATATATAATACATGAACAATAACATGAGTTTATATAGCGGCAAATGTGGGCATATATACAAATGACATTTATACTGTGTTCATTTTTAAAATTCCCATTTTAGAAGTGACATACATTTTTATTAGTTCAAGAAACCACTAGTTGGAATGTTTCACCACACCAATCGGTGACAAAGGTGCAAGAGCTTACAGTCTAATACGTGGGGATGGATGGTGGGTGGCTGTAGGTATGTGTCTAAGATTAAAGAATGACCTAGTGAACTCAGCAGTTGGGTTATTTCTCTCCCCCTTTTCCATCTTGGGCTGACAGATGTCTTTTCAGGAAGGAGATGAAGCGCATTGTATGCCGAGGTCAGGAAGGGTTTAATCAAATAAGATTGTTAGAATACAAAAGATACAGGAATAAAGGGCCATATTTAGCATTATTTTCATCTTGGCATTATTATTTTTTAAATCTGTATATATATATATATGTAATGAGACCCATGTGAAGTCTGTCATGTGAATTTCCGTTGGTTATTACTGCGGGTACATGAGTCTTTAGTGTTCTCTGTTCTGTGACAGAGATAAAGGCTGCTCCATCTGTGTCTAGCTGATGTTATTCCATATTTGTTATTTAGCCTTAATCCTTTTTGCTGCCAAAGGGTTCTGAAAGGCATTAAAGGGTTAACGATTCAGCTTCATATCCCAGTGTCTCCATTGTAGTGTTTTCTTTACTATGCATACTGTGTCTACTGCAAGCTAAACCCATGTCTTATCTCCTGCATTGCATACATACATGCCAGTCATGGTCCCAGTGACGTTCATGGGCTCAGAGTTGCATATATTACAGATGCCGCCAAGCATTTTACACACTGCATACACCATCATTTCTCTGTAGAAAAAAAAAACAACTTTTAGTACAATTCCTGCTATTTGATTTACACATGAAAAAGGGATGGCGAGTAGCATGAGATGCCTTTTCATGCACCATCTTCCTTTGTGTAACCATTGGGAAACAATGAGGCTTCCATGCTCAATTTATATCTTCTGACATTTGGACAGAAGAATCCTGGGGTGACTCAGTCTGCCAAGGTGACTGTAGATTGTTCCGCTGCATGACGGGTGAAACAAAATATTTGGTTTCATGTTGGTACGTATGGGCTTTTTGACGGCCCATTCCTCTCCAGGCTGTGTGTTATTGTTACACTAGTATTAGAACGTAGAGTGTAGTCCTAATTTAAGAACAGCCACATCAGGGGTCTGCTTTGAGTTGTGAAGCTTTATGTTGCCTTCGGCACTCTGACGCTTTACACCCATGCATGTATTGGTGTACACTTGTCAAGACAGAGCTGTAACTTGCTTTGGGAGTTGGGATGGTTGACAGCTGTAAATAGGAGGCCTCTCGACATGCCAGATTTGGAAAGGAACAGCATGGCCATGTTGTGTCTCACCATCTGTTGAGTGAATACAGAGGGGTCAGCTGTCTTCAATAGGAACAGTGCATCTAGCATTTCACCACTATTGCTATCTTTTTGGTAAGATTAGAACCGCTTGGCCCATTTAGTCTGAAATTGTATTCTCCCATTTTTTAATTCTGACCCAGATATTCCTCTTAAGTAACCATTTGAATTCCCTAATACCATTCATCTTTCTGATAATTTTGTTGGTCATTTAGGGCAAAGCGGTGCTATGTTGTGCATGGGCAGTATGATGCTTTGCGACTTAGCAACGTTTAGTAAATTTGGCTCTTAATAGTTTCTTCTGCCACCTTTTGTCTGGGTGGCTGTTTATGCATTCACAACGCTTTTAAATGCAGAATTGCTTTATTACATTTCCTCTAAATCTTCTCCTACAGTATATGAAAATAATCTTTCTGCTATTACGGTATCTGAACTGGGAGTTATGAATTGGGGTTTTATTACTGGATGGCAACCCGATTTACAGTAATAATTCAGGTGTTAGAGGGAAGTTTTACTTCAGAAATTCTCAGATGAGAGGGTGATACTCTTCCTGAAGTGTCACACCCTGGCCACGTCATTAATGTTTGTAGAGGCGAGAGGTACATATGAAAACACCATTCCTTTGCTTACACTACAAGAGCTAGTCTGTTTCTACCAATGGACCAGTTTGCTGTTCTTGGCATTGAACCATGTCACTCAGTTTACTCTTTACATGAAGTGACCAGAACAAGTGAAAGAACTCTTTGAGCAGCACAGCCCCCATAAATAAAGCATCAGTTGGGGAGGTTTCCTTTAGTTTTGGTACCATGGCAGTGCTATATAATATGCACTCCAGCCAATCTAAACATAGAAAAGACCCGCTACATATCCATTTCTGCTTTTACTTTATCATTTCATTACAGCTCAAAGACTTTCAAAGTAACTTCATGAAACCAGATCTGTCTTCCATTCTTTGTTCTTCGCAGATAGCAATGATGTCTTGTGTATTCATTTTGTTCCCTACAGAGCAGTAACAGGAGAGTAACTACTTTTAAATGTGGCGTTAGTGAAGTTTTATTTTGCACTTTTAACGTCTGACATGCTAACAAAGATACCTTCAACTAGTTCATCTAATTAAGTGTGTGTGTGTGTGTATATGTATATTTAAACATGAACAATAACATGAGTTTATATAGCGGCAAATGTGGGCATATATACAAATGACATTTATACTGTGTTCATTTTTAAAATTCCCATTTTAGAAGTGACATACATTTTTATTAGTTCAAGAAACCACTAGTTGGAATGTTTCACCACACCAATCGGTGACAAAGGTGCAAGAGCTTACAGTCTAATACGTGGGGATGGATGGTGGGTGGCTGTAGGTATGTGTCTAAGATTAAAGAATGACCTAGTGAACTCAGCAGTTGGGTTATTTCTCTCCCCCTTTTCCATCTTGGGCTGACAGATGTCTTTTCAGGAAGGAGATGAAGCGCATTGTATGCCGAGGTCAGGAAGGGTTTAATCAAATAAGATTGTTAGAATACAAAAGATACAGGAATAAAGGGCCATATTTAGCATTATTTTCATCTTGGCATTATTATTTTTTAAATCTGTTTTCTGATAACTTGCAGCAGTTTGGTTTGCAGGGCGTTTCGGACTTCTCCTGAATAGGAGGTAAAGAAACTTGGTGAAATATTTTTAGGCGCCGACGCCTTTCTCCCCAAGTCAATATGGCAGGAAGTTGGGCAATGCACTGTTATTTCCTATTCAAGGGAATAGAAGATATCTCAGACAGGCCTGGAAATCTGTCTTTCTCCATCATCTCTTCGCATACAGTGCTTCCACTGCAGCTAGGGGTTCTCGGTAATGGCATGCAAATGAGCACACAGTGTCACCTTTTGCTTCTTGTCTGTTTTAACACGGGGCCCTATAAGCGTATGCCTGCTATAATGCACAGCTTTTCAGCAGAGCCTGGGTTACAGAAGTGCATAGCCAGTAAACCTACTCACAGACCGCTATTTCCAACTTGGGTTTCATCAGTGTGAGTGAGGGTGGTTACTGGCTCTGCAATGTGAAGCTGGTAATGGTTACAGCTCTTGAATTGTATCTGATGCTTCATTAACTATGCATATCTCACTATACTAAAGAGAGCTTGGTGTATCTTGTTGCTATAAAAAAAAATTTGCTTGGATTTTTAATTCCTTTGCAATTTTGAAATGTAACAGAAATTTTGCAGGCCCCTGTGTGAGCGATGGGGTTATAAAAGGCCACAGTAATGTTTTCCCAAAAACTGCTTTTGTAGAAGTCCCCATCTAACCATAAGAACAATAGTATACATTGTACTTTGCATGATATTTGCTATTGCTTTTTTCAGAGAGATTTCCAGACGTATCTGGAACGAGAGAAAATTGTAGCCGGGATGTTGCATGTCTTGGTGCTTCTACTTTTGGATTTATAGTATATCAGGGCTCTTTAACTAGTTCACCAAAGGGGCCAGATTAGGAAACATTAAGGATAAGAGGCACAAGCTTGTTGCAATGTTGTTTTAGGTCCATTTTAAAGACTTGGAAATCTCTGTATTTCAACATTTTGCATGCATATATAACATTTGTACCATATATATTTACCTTTACCTTAACTTACAAGCGAGTTTCAGCGTGAAAAACTGCACTTGGCTGCCTAAGCAACTAGTATGAGATAAGCAGAGAGTCTAAGACCCACATCAAGACCCTTCACGGGCGCCAGTTGAAGAGCCCTGCAATAAATAGCATTTTTCACCCTTTACAATGTGGCTTGCAGCTAGTAAAAGACTTCACAGTCAAATGGGTATTGATGTTTTAAAATGGTTTGAATTGAAAGGCTTTCTGAAGGTTAACACACTTCGTTAAATAATTACCATAGATTGGGAACCACCAGGTGATAGTTTTTGTA
Organism: Ascaphus truei; assembly: GCF_040206685.1. Classification (NCBI taxonomy): domain Eukaryota; kingdom Metazoa; phylum Chordata; class Amphibia; order Anura; family Ascaphidae; genus Ascaphus; species Ascaphus truei. The sequence continues at coordinate 11,559 of NW_027455924.1, read as the reverse complement.
GTTTATCCACATCATGCATTCATTTCCTTATTTGTATTGCATACATTTTTTTTGCATTAACCGTTTGAGTGCCATGGGGTCAAGAAGGCCATGTGACTGCCGTCACTGATGATGGAAGGGGAGGAGTCATCAGTTCACTTCGAGTCGAGTGCAGGACTCGATCTGCTTTAGCAAAATGAGCAGGATTTTTGGACATGGCTACTGCATCATAGGGCACCCAAGGTGCCAGACCCCATGCGGATGTAGCTATGTCCTGGGCCGCTCAGAGGGTTAATAGGTCTGTCGAGCAACAAGATTTCTTTAGCCATAGCTGGTGTCCATAATCGAGAATTGCGGGCGCGGGGTTGCACTTTTTCTTAACCTTTTTGCTGTCAGAGGGGTCAGCAAAGTCTTCCTCTGGCAGTGAAAAGATTCAAATAAGGCTTAAAAGTTTGTGTGGGGTTAGTATGTGCTTTTAGGCTCTGATCAGCAAGATTGCTGCAGACACGTCTTTGCTGAAATTGTTATGAAACAGTTCTGTGAGGAAGCAGGCATAAACTTATAAGGTTCCATGTTAAAATGGATGAAGTAAAGAGTGACTCTCTGTGCTCATTTGCACGTGATTACCCAGAATCCCTGGCTGCAGTGGAAGCACTGTTTGCTAAGCGATAATGGGGAAAGACAGGATTGCAGACCTGTCCGAGACATGCAAAAATGCACCACAATTGGTATTTTTATTTGCTGTGAAGAAGCACAAATGTGCACAATTCCTTAAGATTTCCAACACAAAAGCCTTGATAATGAATCGCTGCAAAGCGGTATGTGATGCAGCCTCGCTCTTGCGCTGGCCACATAATTCTTCAAAGCAGAACAGGGTTAACACATCCTGTTTCTTTGTATCAGCCTCTGCTTTCGATATAAAGTACGCTGACAATGCATCCGGCCCATCTTGGTTATGTCCTGTTAATTCCTCAAACATTAACAAAGAGATAATAACCTCCTAATCACAAACTAAGTATATTGGCAGCATGGCAAAGAATGTGACAGTGACAGCTTTGCAGATATGCTACAAGCCCGTCCTACCTGTCTCACTTATCAGGAGGTTCCTCTTAATCCAGAAATTGTCTTTCATCTGCATGATAAATTACAGCTTTGTGGTAGTAAAGAGCCCAGTTTTATTAAAGCCGAAGGAGGAAGTTAGTGGAAAAGTCACCGCTTTTTTGGGCTGGGTCACTCAATGCAAATGCCACTGCAAGCTCTCCTTGTGAATATGGGCAAGTCACTTAATTTCTCTGTGTCTTAGGCACTGCAACCTAGACTGTAAACTCATTGTGCCTACAAAAATCTATGTACAGCGCTGCATACACAGTCAGTGATCACTTGTGTTATATATTGTAGCTATAGATCTACTTGAGATTACAGTGAGTGAGTGCGTGTGTGTGTATGTCTCTGTGTGTGTGTATGTCTCTGTGTGTGTGTGTGTGTGTTCGTTTAGAAAATGGCTGCACCCTCTGCGGTGAGCGCCCTATAGAGGGTGTCCGTGCTAGATAAAAAAAGGGGGGAATCTAACAGGAAAAAATGAGCAAAACAGATATTTATTCATAAAACACACGGTTACCCGAAGTTTGTCTCCTCCTCTTAAGGTTGGGTAACCGTGTGATTTATGGGTCATTTAAACACTTTTTGCAATTTGAATACTTGGTGTCTCTTTTCTATTTTCTCTTAAGCAGAATGAGAGAGAAACTGTCTCGGCTTTATTACAAGATACTCCATCTTGTGTTTCTCACAGTAACTGTTTTAAACGGCTTAAAATTAGATTTGATTTTTTTTAATGCTACTCCCAAAGTTTTACGGTGTTTATGTGAAACTAGTCTGTAGCACCACATAGCATCGTGAATTTGCAGCTATTCCATCTTTCAGAGATGTACCAATAAGAATATTTCAGTAATGACAAAATATTTTCTGCAAGGGGGGGGGGGGAAGCTACACTTGGTCAGAAACTTATGTTTAAACCACGTTGCAGTTTTATGTAGGCAAATGGGAAACCCTCCTGTTAGGCCTGGGACATAGTGGTTTTAAGCTCGCTGAGGCGGGCTGAGCTGTGCTGAGCAGATGCACAGAGCCCCTGCATCTGTCATCAGCGCGGCTATAGTTTCTCCCTCCGCATGCGCGCTGATGCGTGCGGAGACTGAGAAACTTTCCCGAGACAGGCAGTTTTGAAATTTGCCGCTCCGGGAAGCGGAGGAGCGGTCACGTGACCGCTCCCATCCAATGGGATCGGAGGGACTAGCCCCACCCCCAGAGCGCGCTCACTGCCTCGCCTGCAAGGACAGGGAAAAGCCCCATTTTGGAGCAGGCGAGGCAGAGCAGGAGCGCGGCTCAGTGCTGTTTGCTCCTCTGTCCCAGGCCTTAGTGTAGTTTAGCATTTACTCAAATAGCTTGTAATTATAAATAAAAATATTAGACGTACCCCTCTAAATTATAACAGTCTGTGTTTAATTGTACACTTTATCTCTGTGGGAAAGACACAGCCACCTTCCTGTTATTGGAAGTCTCCCTTGTTGGGAAAGAGATTGTTGAGAAATTTTGTAGGTGTTCTGTTCATTACAAGATTGTTACTACACCCCCCCCCCCCCCCACCAAAAAATGGTTTATGGCAGAACTACCAGCCTCCATGTCTTCGGTTGGCATAGTTAAGTGGGTACCAGCAAAAACAATAGTATATTTGTAGTACCTGATTCAGATATAGTGGTAAGTAAATGTAGGCAAACCGTGTAATGTGTTAATGTCATTGATACTTGCGTAGTAATGTTAACCTATTTAATAAGCCTGCGTGTTCGTCAGCAGCTCGTCTTAAAAGTTAGAATCGCCCTTGCACCTAAAACAAAGAGCAAACCAGAAAACATGCATCCCTTTCTTTTCGCAGAGTCCTGCGTGCATTGTAATGTTTAGTTTGTGCTCTGCCTGTCCCTGCTGCCTTCTAACTCATGTTGACCATAGGAGGGATATTTTATATTTGATTAAAGGGAGTTAGTCATTGGCAGCTGCAGTACTGGAGGGATCCTGTTTTAGTGCTCTGGTTTTTTGTATATATAGAGCAGTGGTTATTGACCCTTTTTTGAGAAGGGATACCCCTGCTCTTCAGACCTCACTCATCGCCTGTCCTCGCTTACACCCACGACACCTCTACCCTCTCTACACACTCCAAATTCACCCACCCACACCATACTCTGCCTTTTATTTCATGTACTTCACAGTTATCCCCTCCTCACACGGCACACTCTGTCTTTATTACCATTCACCCCCCCCCCCCCACCACCAAAGCTCTAACATCCCTCTATTCCCTGCACAAAGCCATCACACACCCACCCCTCAGAAACTCAGCCATCACACTCAGCCCTCTTTCCCTCTTTCTAACCATTTTCCCACACACCTCAAACATAGCTGCTTAGCGGGCGCACCCTGAGCTGTCTGGAGATGAAGTCTTCTCTCTCTCTTCCAAGCGGCACGGGAGGTGCCCGCTCAGTTTTTCCCCAGGGGGTGGTGGCTCCCCTAGGAGAGTCGGGGGACATCAGGGTTACCCTGCACTCTGGTTGAAAAACACTACTTTAGAGAGATGAACGTTGGTGTGCTGAGATTGGGTAGTCATATATTATGTATCATGACAGCTTTTTCATTTTGATGGTGTATTTATATTTGGATCTAAATAAAGTTTTCAAGAGGCAATCCAAGCGGCACTTAAAATATATACTTTAAAAAAAATATATATGCAGCCTTTGATTACCTTTATTGAATGACCTAAGTGCCGATCGATTCGTTCTCCTGTGATCGATCAGCAAAGACCCTGCTTTACAAAATAGCTGCATTTCCATTTCTATCATTCCTTCAGTCAGTGTAACTCAGCAGCTACAATGTTTAAATTACTAAGGGTAACATTATCTATTATTACAGTTTGCAGCTCAAACTGCTGGGAATATTGGCAACAAATGATCACAAACAGGAAAGTGTTGCAAAGATCTTGCACTGTTGGGGAAGTGGGCTAACGCCTGCTATACAACTCAAGGGATGCTCATTATATTATCTCTTATTAAGAGATTAATGGAAAAAAAATGAAGTATTGTCTAATACTACAGAACTGATTTATTTTTAAAAAACCACACGTGTAGGAGATTAAACGGAGCAATCCATGCACTGCTGCTTTCATAATACTGCACTCCCATAGTTTACAACTGGTTGGTAAATACTTGGTTTAGACTAATTGTTTTCTTAACCTTCACATACGACCACGCAGTGGCTCACACAATGACGTCCAGTTCAACGTGGCTTTGCCAAATGGATTGGCGTGAAAACAATGCAAGTCAGTCAGTGCACAGGCTCTGCTGGTTTAGCTGGGTGTACAGGGTCAGAGTTTGGATATCCCGGGTGCTAGGGTTTTGCAGTAGGAAGAATTGTTCATTGTCGGCAGCGTAGTCCATGGAAGCGTTTGCGGAGGAAAGTTCAGTGCAGTTCTAACGGTATTTACATTTCTGTTTGTGCCTTAGCGACTGGGGTACCTTGTAACAAAAGTATTTTGGACGTTGCAGGCCTTTTTAAAGCAAAGATATTATACTGCCAAAAGAAATTTGCTACAGAGGAACAAAGGGAAACTAGAAACAACCTGTTTCCAGCATTCTGTATTAATTTGGCATCATTCTACTGCAGGCAGATGAGCTCCCCCGTTGATTAGGTGCCTTCATTAAAAACATTGTACGCCATTATATTGCATGTTTGCCTCGGTGAAAATAAACACATTTGCAAATACAGATGCTGCGATAACTATTAACTGCTACTGAAGCGAAACATCACAACCGGATATAACAGCTCTCCAGCATACGCACTGTTTGTGTTTCCAAAATGGCAAACGTGTAATTAAAGCAGCAATTCATGTTGAGTGTCCTTGTTGAGTGAACTTGTTCCAACGTAAAACAGGAACATGACTAGACTTTTCCATTTTGTAAGGATTGATCTCTTGAAAACACCAGACATTTATTGGAGTTCGAAACGGTTTCAGCTATGAACTGGCAAGTCTGTATGTCAAGGTCACCTTGAAGTCTCAAAGCGGAAATCCAAGCAGCCGTTTTTGTGTTCGTTTTTACATAGGATAGAAGCAGGGGTTCCCCAGGGCTGAACCCCATTAATTTCAGCTACGGGACCTCCTGCTACTAGAGATACTTTCCTCCGTAGGGGGTGCTGGTAGCTGCTCCGACTCAGTAGCTGGGTTCATGTAATGGCGCATTTTCAAAGCTCTTGAGTTCTGCCAGCCAATAAGAAGCCGGGGTGTAATCTGATGCCGCTTCCTATTGGCTAACGCAAATCAGGAACTTTAAATTTTGCTGAGAAACCGGCACCACCTTTTTGGATTTTTTTTTTTTTAAACGTCCTACTTTGATTGCTCCTTTTAACAAAGAAATTGAAAGCCAATGAAAAAAAAAAAGTTGTCCCCCTTAGGCTGCTTACTATTCTATCTACTTCGAAACCTCAAGTGTATTACCTTCAGTGAAAGAGTGATGGATCCATGGAACAGCCTCCCAGCAAAGAATAACTTCCTCATATTTTCCATGAGCTTCTTTTCGTTCGGGGTGAAGGAGTAGCTCAGTGGTAATGTCACTGCTTTTATAAAGTGGGTGAACCTAGGTTTAATGCCAACATCAGCTCTTCTTGGGCAACTCATTTCATCCCCCAAAATTAGATTGTACACTCATCAGGGCAAGGACTCATACCTGCAACAAAGACTAGAATAGCACCGCATGCATAGCAGTGCTATATAAAAATTTATATAAACTAGTGGAATTACCCAGCCTTGCTCGGGAGGGGGGGGGGGGGGGCAGGGGAGAGGGTAAGAGAGACAAAATCTGTCCAAAGTAGAGAGAGTTCAAGGTAATTCTTGAAGTTCTGGCAACACTAACTGTGTGACCCCTACATACCCTTGACCCCCAAACTTGTCTGGACCCGGCTCTAGGCTTGCCTCATTCCCCACGCTCCCTCTAACAATCTCCTTTCTCACTGTCTTGGAACGCCTGTCTCCTCCGCCACCTCCTATCCACCATCCACAATTTCTCTAAGCAAATCAGCCATGGGGTGTTGTACCTGGTAGACTATCTGGCACGTAACATCATACTTGTGATATGATAATGAGTTGCAGACATCTTGTACAGCTGAACCTATGTACGAGAACATACCATAGATCGTTATATTTATACAAAGCTATGGGCCAAACGTACCAAAACCCCTAAGCTCTTCCTTTTGATCCTATTAGATGCCAAGTTTGGTGGCTCTAGGATTAAGCGTCTGGATTTGTATAGCCGGACAAACAAACTAACTTTCTGAATCAGTATAGATCTGTATGTGTATGAAAATGGGAGTACGGAATCGGAGAACGTGTCGGAGCAACGTGGAGAAGAGAGGTTTGTAACAACAGCACTGGAAGATCATTGGGGAGGCCTTCACCCACCAGTGGATTGACAAGGGCTCAAGATTATATAAAGAAAATATATTCTTCTTTTTCTGTTCAGATCATAACATCTTGTTCCAGCCCTATCCCCATCTTTGAATGGATGGTTTCATCCTGCAACGTCTTAATACAATTGATGTATTTAAAGTTTGTATCCTATTCCTCTCCCCCCTCTTTTTTTCAATCTTTTTATTTTTAGCCTAGGTAGGAACGAGAGTTTTGTGGAAGTGATGAGCAGAACCCCGGTAACATTGCAAAGGGGAGAACGGGAGAATTCTCTCATTCGCCAAAGCATGAAGTACACCTTTACAATGGACAATGGTAAAGGAAATAGCTGTAGAATTCTTACCCTCATGGGAGCAGCTGAAATGTTTTTGTTTTTTTAAAAACTATATAAAGCTGTGTACTTTTATCATTGCCCAGGAACGAGGGAACATTTCCCTCCGTGTTAAATATAGCTGTACTAACGGAAAGTAGATTCCTCCCATTGCAGCAGAAAATTGGAAGCTCTCGCAGTGTATATTTCTTCCCTTCTCTAATTCTTTTCTTCCTGGTTCTTATATTAACTCCTTCAATGCGTTGCAAAGCCTGGCCCTTCTGAGTCTAAAGGGGTTAAGTCTTTCCTGCGAATTTAATCAAAGTATGGCTGATTTTAAGTCGCAAGGTATTTTGACTAAGAAAGCCATGGCTTGAGGAAACAGCGCGCATTGAAACAAATGGAGCGTTGTCTGCACTCGGGGGGGCAGGTAATAGGATTTGCCTCTGTAAATCCCCTTAATCCACTTCGGATCAGAACTTGTGCGTCTGTGCTCCTGCTTGTTTGTCAACAGAGCAGAAAATAGCAGCTCACGGAAGCGAGGAGAGCGTAGGTAGTGAGGACAGAGCGAGCAGGTGTAGTGGAGGGCTGCAGGGAATCCGAAAGAGACAAACATACATCACTACTTGAAAAGGACAGTCGGGCAAGTAAGTAGAGCTTGAACTTGCAATATGTGAGGCTCTGTTTACAGGGGGATGGGCAGTTTGTAACCCTTTTCATTACTGGTGACTGGCCTGGAACATGACGTGTATTGATTTGCATCCTGCTGTCTATATATCCTTTGCTCTCTCGTGTGCTATAGTCCTCTAGAGATTCAGGGCCATATAATACTAAGCAGTGCTCGTACTTTAGACCATCCAGCATAGCAGGACTGCAGGGTGTCTCCTGGGGTAACACTGTTTAATAAATATAGCCCACTTGAATGTGACCGTAAGGTGTCTTCCAGCACAGAAGTTTTTGCTACAATAGAGTAGCTCCGCTTAGTAAATCTGGCCCTTTATGGTGTCTTCCAGCATGGAAGGTGTCCCATGGAGTAGCACTGCTTTTGTTTGCTGGTTTGGATGATGAGAGATGGGGAAATTAGTTTGTTTCCTTATTATTGTGTGTTACTACATAGGACTATAAAGAGCATTTATTCAATACAGAAACGTATGAGCTATGAACGCTGGCAATGGTGCTTTGCATTCCTTTGTTTTTCTCAAATACTTTTTTTTTTTTTTTTCTAACTCCTTTTTTAAAATCAGAAAATAAAAATAGAGAAAATACAATGCTGAAACTGGTATGTATGTATATATTTATGTATGTATATATATTTATTGAGTTTTGTGGGGGGGGGGGGAGTACAGAAAACCAAAATTAGGAGGGTGTAAACAATTCTTCACACTTCTCAATACAGTAAGTAATGTACTGTTATAATCTTTGTATATTCACAGATATGTTTACAAGAGGGAATCTGCGTTTACTTTAGCGAAAGGGGATCCCTATTTGATTCTGAGCCTATTTTACTGTAACCTGTGAATATGCTTGTGGGTGGTCTTTCTCTGCAAATCTGAGATTAATCGTGTCGTTTATCCGTAGCCTAGGATTCGCAGAACCCCCTTTAAATGAAGTCCATGGGCGATAATGATTATATTTTTAAAAGCACTTTCATTTTTATGTGTGCTTTCCCCCCATAAAATTGTATGTGTACATATTTGATGCCCACACCACGTTGCAGCATCTTTTAGTCCCAGAATAAGGCCGGAAACATTGTATTTCTCTACAGGGGGTTTATTTACAGGGTTAAATCATACACCAACAGTCACACCGTCCCTTTAAGTCAAAACAAAACAAACCATAAAAATAACACCTATTCTCTTTAGGGAAAACTAACTATTCATGCAGGTTTAGCCCTTACTAACTGGATGTCCAGCTAAGCTGGTTCCCACCCCAAAACAGGTATGATTATATTTAAACATACAGTCTCTGCACACAGCAATATAGTGTTTCTCTTCTCTGTTTGTGTTGGGGCTCCAGGTAGTTCCCTCCTGGACCCTGCGAGAGTTCAGAGAATCCCTCCTCTGTAGTTCCAAGGTTATGGATTGGACGTCCCCTGCTTCAGTGCGGTCTCGCGTCCTTCATTCTTCCTCCTGGGATTCAAACCCAGGCAGTCCCAGCAGACTCCGCAACCACCGTCCAGCGGGTCTAGGGGGCTGTGCTAGCTTTCTTAGCTGGGGAGAACTTTCTCTTTTCCCCCCTTCTCTGAGGAAAAGCAGTCTCTCTCAATGGCAGCTCTCTGTCTTTTAAAACACTTCTGTTCACTCAGGAGTCCAGCCTGATTAGCTGCAGTTGAAGTAGCTTCTTTGGGGAGATTAACTCCCTGTAGCCTGGAAAGCATATGATCTGCCGCACTCCAGCCCATACAGGGACAGTGATTGTATGACAATGTGTACATGTATATATAATTTATAGAGGGTCTACAAAATGCATCCATTAGTCCCAGCAGGGTGGGGGTGGGAGGATTGCAAAGAAACAGGATGCAATGGGTATTTTCACTTTTTTTTTTTGTTCTTTTAACAAAATTAGAGTTTGACTAGATGGAGAACGCTGTGCTTTAGCTGCAGGTTGATTTTTATGGCTTCTAGTGGTGTGTGAATGTGCATGCTGGTAAACTCATGGTTTTAGATAATCTACATTGTTCAGGCCACAGAGCAGGGCAAAACGGTTACCCGTGAAAGATCATATTGCACTTTCATGAAACTGATAGTGCCGATCTGGGCACGGAAGCTCCTATTTTCCTCAGTTGTAGAGTCCCAGTGATATTGCTCTGATCAGCCTTTCAATTGCTCTTCAATGAATAACCCCCACAGTGTGTGTGTGTCTCTATACGTTTCTTTTTAACATTATTTATTAAAATGCCTACAGGATGGCTGTAGACAGTAAAGAGAATAAAAGGGTGAAGTGTGTAGGAGTATTCAGAGTGAAAGGGTAATGCTAATCCTGTTACAGCTTGCAAGTTAAAACATCAAGCCCTGCTGCTAATTTATTTATTCACCCCCCTCCTCCATTTTGTTTACCCAAAACCATGCTATGTTCAGCTTTGGGCTCCTCCCGGTTCCAAAGATACCGACTTGTTAATGTTGAGCAGTTTATAAATAAATAAATACAAATTTCAGTTCCCTCCAGGGCAAACAAAATGGTGCCTTTAATCTTGAGTCCCGTCTGCAACAAAGTCAGTGTTGCAGCTTCCTATTGGATGGCCAATTAAAGCCCTATGAGAAAGCAGGAAGTAATGCCGCTACCTTTACCGGTAGGTATTGGGAACCGGGGGAACGTCAGAGCTGGAAATAGTGAGGTTCAGCTGTGGGGAGCCTCTGGTTCCCATCCTATAAACAAAGGCAGGGGTGGTTAAAATGGCAGGATTACTGCTTTCAGGAAGAAGGTGGAAAACTAACAAGGACATTAAGTCCGAACCTTTAAGTTTGAGTACTTCACTTAAATGGGGTTGCAATAAAGGCTAGATATATTAATCTGTGCTAAAATGTTTGAAAGTATATAACTTCTCTCCTTTTTCCTATCTAGAGATCCGATGATTCCCTTAAATCGACAAATGCATTCCAGACATGAACCCCACCTCCTGCCTCTGCTGTGTATAGAGAACTGACTTCTTTGTAATCCAGGTAAGATGACAAATTCTGCTCTGCACACACTTTCTCATCACTGTCTTGTTTACCTCCCGCACGACACATGCTGGATATATGAACAGAGAGGACTTCTGTCTTTGAGCAATCACGTAACTTTAATATGGAGGTCATATAACATTTGCCCATAACCGCATTTTCACAAGTGAATAAACTAATTAAAATGATTAGAAACTGCAAGGCACTTGCCTTAACCACCCTTTTTACATCCCAAAAGAATTTGGGTGAAAAACACAGAATATGCAAAGATATGTAAAAACAGTCCTTTTTTTTTTTTTTGTCTGCCTAGTTATTCATTAGAAATCATCATAAATTAAAAAAACCTGTGCAACTCCTATATGTGGCATTTTAGTTGTGTCTTTTTAATCTAACCCCTTTAAGAGCCTGTCGGAGTCTTTGGATAGAACAGGGTAAAATGAAAGGAAATAGGCAGTGTTAACATCATTCCTTTAAATACATGTGCCTGCTCCTTGTGCCGTGCAAATTTTCTTTTTCTGCAATTAGATTGCAAAGCACTGAACAATTGTATGTCCATATCTGCGTACATTAATATAACATGTGATCCGGTTTGAAAAATATGTCTGGGTTTGTAAGAAGTGGTTGGATGTTCATGTGTTGTCACCAGTTTCCAGGATGGGCACAGTCATTGTAAGGACCTGTGTAATCCTGTAAATCTTTTGATCTGGTGCATTTGTATGGTGCTGCGTCTGTCACTGGGAAGCTGGAGCGTGACCTCGTGTAATGAAGCGGTTTAGTCTTCAGATCTTAAGAGCACTAGCAGTTCTGATCCCTCAGTTTCAGCACAATGCACTCTGCAAGTTTGCTTGTGAACGCGCCATATGCAGACACCAGACAGAAGGTATCGAAGATCTTGGCCAGAAACCAAAACATATTGTGTGTTCTAGACAGGCTGAAATCCCTCTGTAAGAAAGTTAATACCTTACTTGTAGCCTAACCATTTGCTAAGTATTGCAGAGTGTTTGACTTTGAGCCCTGCTTGCATGCTAGTCTAATTGGGCTCCAAGTCTTTCTTTAGAATAGTATGTAAATTAAAAGCGCGCAACACAGGTAATTCTTATTATGAAGGCGTGCAG
>NW_027455923.1:0-28379 GCF_040206685.1 Ascaphus truei | reverse complement strand
GTCTCTGCGTCTTACCTCCTGAAATCCCTCTCCTGGCTTCCGATCAAATCCCGCATCTCACACTCGATTCTCCTCCTCACTTTTAAAGCTTTACACTCTTCTGCCCCGCCTTACATCTCAGCCCTAATTTCTCGTTATACACCATCCCGACTCTTGTGTTCTTCTCAAGGATGTCTTCTTTCTACCCCTTTGTATCTAAAGCCCTCTCCCGCCTTAAACCTTTTTCACTGACTGCCCCGCACCTCTGGAATGCCCTTTCCCTCAATACCCGACTAGCACCCTCTCTATCCACCTTTAAGACCCACTTTAAGACACACTTGCTTAAACAAGCATATGAATAGCACTGTGGATAATACTGGACACATGATATAAAGCTTAGCCCCCTGCAGAGGCACTTACAAGAACTCCCTCCTACTGTCTCTGTACGTTCTCCCTACCCACCAATTAGACTGTAAGCTCCTCGGAGCAGGGACTCCTCTTCCTTAATGTTACTTTTATGTCTGAAGCACTTATTCCCATGATCTGTTATTTATATTATCTGTTATTTATTTGATTACCACGTGTATTACTACTGTGAAGCGCTATGTACATTAATGGCGCTATATAAATAAAGACATACGATACAATACAGAGACAGTCGGAGGGTGTTCTGGTAAGTGATTCTGTAAGGGTTCAAGGTCTGTGCATCCAAGATGTATAGTATCAGCCAACGGAGCTACTCATATGCTTTGTTAAAGAGGTGTGTTTTAAGAAAGGTCTTAAAGGTGGAGAGAGAGGGTGGCAGTCGGATATTGTGTGAGAGGACATTCCAGAAGTATCAAGCACTGAGTGAGAGAGGGTTTAGGTGACAGAGAGCTTTAGATACAAAAGGGGTGGAGGGAAGACATCCATGAGCAGAACATAAGAGTCAGGACGGTGTATAACGAGAAATTAGGGCTGAGATGTACAGTAAGGAGGGGTAGAAAAGGGTATGTAACTATGTGATTAATAGACCTCATATTCAGGATTAGGATTGAAACTGTGAAAACCAGACAGGATTACAAAGAAACATATTCTGTTCTTTCAACAACAACAAAATACTCTGGAATAATCTGGATTTACAATTCTAGGTTTAGAAGGTGTTTTGGCCTGTACAATATGGTCATAAATTTGCCCTGAGGTTCAGGTGCCTTATACATGTATTTTATTATGTTGATTTTAATAAATTGTTCTTTTTTTATTCAAATGTTCTGGTTTTGAAGATCTTGGTCTCAATATAATTTTATATACTGTTCACAGACATCCGTTTCTCCACCAGAGATTTTTCTTTCTTTTGTACAAAGAAAAAGGACAGTCTGTACTCCTCCTCGACTTCCAGCGAGCCTCCACCACACACACGGATCCTCTGCAGTTCTAGAGCCAGATCATGAGTCCAAGCAACATACTGGGACCCCTGCAGCTCTTAACTGCTCATAACTGCCGCCTGCGAACCCCAACATCACACCGAGACCATCTGTGACTCCCCACAGACACAAAAATCACCAGGCGCTCCTGCGAGTGTTTCAGATAGGAGGAGATAATGCAGTATAGTAAATGCAAAATATAGAATGAAATGATATACAACCAGTGCCAGTTTGCAGCTCGACCTTCAGTGGATCTTCCTTATAGATCCTTATATAGTGGCAATGTCCAGAAGTCAGGGAGTGCAGACACCAGGATGAACATATGAGGAGAAAAAACAATAACACAATTGATAGTGCAATCCTGTAGGGTAAAGAAATATTCCAACTGGGAATGGGGACATGCACAGTGGATAGAAACAAAATATAGACAGATAGCCACTGCTATAGTCCTATGGGGTAAGAGGCTGGAATATGATCAGGTATACACATGACACAGTGGTTGAAATCAAGAATGGCCACACAAATGTAGAAAATGGTAAAAAAAAAAAAGGGTTTAGTAAAATGACATCAGGAGGCACACAGATGCAGTGGGAACTTACAATAAAGCCCCAGAAATCAGGCAATGGAAATAGAGCTTAGTCTGTGTCCGTTGTGGGAGAGATAACTTATATGCGTAGTAACTGCTGCAGGGGGGTCAGGCTGCGCCGGCGCTTCCTCCACTGTCAGCCTCCGCAGGACTTCCGGGTTAGATTCTCTCCACCAGTATTCGGCACCACGTGACTGCGTCACACTGCGGGCAAAGCAACCTGCTATAAAACAGGAACCAAAGACTCAACGCAAGTAGACTTCTGCATTTCGCTAACAGCTTCCTCAGGAGTCTGTGGTGCCTGTTAGTGGCTGGCCAACTTGATATACAGAGGCACAGCCAATCGGGAGTCAAGTGTGACGTCATCCTTCCAATCATCTGCCTGCATCATTTCCACCAATGGTGGTATGGATTGCTCGATTCTGCACCTATCATCCTTCAGAGGGGCGGGACTATATACGTCAATAAATCATAATCAAGGTGTAGGTGCCATACGGAGAACCCTAATGGGTGACCAAGAATTATTGCCAGACCAAGTTGATTTTATAGTGGACAGTATAATTTTTATTCTAGAACACAACTATTTCGCTTTTAAAGATGAGTTCTATGTTCAAAAATGTGGGACTGCCATGGGGACCAGGTTCGCCCCAAGCTACGCAAACTTGTTTATGGGTGTCTGGGAACTAGATTACATTTGGTCCCAGAACCCATTTGGCGCGAACCTGGTCCTCTGGCATAGATATATCGATGACATTTTTTCATTTGGCGAGGGGATGAGACATCCTTGAATTGCTTTTTAAAATACTTTGATGTAAACCCCTTTAATCTTTGCTTTACTAGCAAGTACAGCCCAGTCCAAGTCGAGTTCTTAGATCTATTGATTTTTATTGAGAATGACCAACTGAATACCAAAACTTTTTTTAAACCTGTTGATTCCAACAATTATGTCCTACAATCCAGCTGTCACCATCCAGGCTGGTTACGAAATATACCTTTAGGACAGTTGAAACGCATTAAGCGTAACTGCAGCAAGGAAGCAGATTTTCAGAGTCAATCGAGTATCATACAAAAAAGGTTTTTAGATAGAAAGTACAATACATCAACTGTAAAGGAAGCAATGCGAAAAACCAATGAAATTGAACGTGCCTCTCTTCTGCAAGCAAAATTATGACAACAGAATGAGACAAGTTTCCAAACAGCTTTTATTACACCTTATAATAGGAAGGCTGCAGAAATTAAAGGAATCATCAACAAATATTGGCATATTCTAAAAGATGACCCAGTGTTAGGCAGTACATTAGAAGAGAGACCTAGGATAATTTTCAAAAGAGCTCCCAATTTAAAAAAACAACTAGCACCAAGCGCCTTTAAAACAGAAAAACAAGAGGGGTGGTTAACAAAACCAAAAGGATTTTTTAAATGTATTAATTGTAAGGCTTGCTCGTTTGCTTCAAGGAGCAAATTAGATTTCAAATCCAACATAACTGGTGAGGTCTTCAGAATGAAACAATTTGCTAATTGTAGGACCAATTTCGTTGTATACTTATTGGAGTGCCATTGTGGCCTCCAATATGTAGGTAAGACAATAAGACCACTTAGGACACGCATCCTAGAACATGTAGGAAATATTAAAAGGAAGTTACTAACACATAGCATGCCCAAACATTTCTTGCAAGCACACAATGGTAATCCTGCAGGTCTCACATTTGGAGCTATCGAATGTGTGGACACCCCATTGGAGAGGAGGGGATAGGGATAAGAGATTAATTCAGCGTGAGAGCTATTGGATCTTCAAATTAAAAACTTTAGAACCTGATGGTCTCAACATCGATATTGATATTGCTGCTTTTTTATAGGAACATGTTTTTTATGAAATGTTTTTATATAATGTCATTTTCTGGCTATTTCATTTGTTGAATTATGTCCACTGCATATAGTTATATATGATATTATGTCACCACGCCCCTTGTCCATACTGCCACCCCCCTTTTTTCCCCCCCTAGTTTAACTTTTTTTCCCCTAGTTTAACTTTTAACTGTTGCTGGCCTTTAACTCCTCTAGCCTTTTAATGACCATTTTTTCATGCAGTGTGTTCCTTATTACTCTATTTTGAGTGATCTTGTATTATGTGTTTTATTAAAATTATTATTATGTATGCATAATTATGACGTATGTAAGCTCTGACCTTTGGAGCATGATAAATTTGAAACTTCCCCTTCAAGTTGGCACTTAAGCCAATGCTGTTGGAATTAACCCTTAAAATGTCTTTGAATCCTGCCAGTTCTTTAAAGGTTTTTAATGCTTTTTATTGCTGCCTGTTCCCCAGAGTTTAAGGGAACACATATCTGTTTGTTCACCCATTAAAATTGTTGTTATTGTTTATGTTGCCCACAGACATTAGTCCCGCCCCTCTGAAGGATGATAGGTGCAGAATCGAGCAATCCATACCACCAGTGGTGGAAATGATGCAGGCAGATGATTGGAAGGATGACGTCACACTTGACTCCCGATTGGCTGTGCCTCTGTATATCAAGTTGGCCAGCCACTAACAGGCACCACAGACTCCTGAGGAAGCTGTTAGCGAAACGCAGAAGTCTACTTGCGTTGAGTCTTTGGTTCCTGTTTTATAGCAGCTTGCTTTGCCCGCAGTGTAACGCAGTCACGTGGTGCCGAATACTGGTGGAGAGAATCTAACCCGGAAGTCCTACGGAGGCTGACAGTGGAGGAAGCGCCGGCGCAGCCTGACTCCCCTGCAGCAGCTACTACGCATACAGGTTATCTCTCCCACAATAGACACAGACTAAGCTCTATTTCCATTGCCTGATTTTTGGGGCTTCATTGTAAGTTCCCACTGCATCCGTGTGCCTCCTGATGTCATTTTACTAAACCCTTTTTTTTTTTTACCATTTTCTACATTTGTGTGGCCATTCTTGATTTCAACCACTGTGTCATGTGTATACCTGATCATATTCCAGCCTCTTACCCCATAGGACTATAGCAGTGGCTATCTGTCTATATTTTGTTTCTATCCACTGTGCATGTCCCCATTCCCAGTTGGAATATTTTTTTACCCTACAGGATTGCACTATCATTTGTATTATTGTTTTTTCTCCTCATATGTTCATCCTGGTGTCTGCGCTCCCTGACTTCTGGACATTGTGACTCCCCACAGACAACCGTTAAAATGTGCAGATCCATGTGAGTAACCCCCGGGTGAAATCCACGAAAATCCGCGTAACCAGATGAATTACGCACAAACAAAGGGTGAAATCCATGCAGGCAACAGGTGAAATCCGAGACGTCAACGAGCGGAACACACACAACATCAATCCGCAAAGTCTTGTTACACCTGGGATGATCCGTGACCGACCAAGAATATCCGCGGAGCGTCAGATTCCCCCACGAAATTGCAAGTTTGATCTTGGCCTACTAGTAAGTTCTGTAACCCTCTGCAGCCCCCAAAGATAATCTATATAGACTGGGCTGTCAACTGGTTTATGGAAAAATACTTTCTCAAATAACAACGGATGGCGGCAAAACAAAGACAGGAGAGGGCTGGCAGGCGGAGCGATGGTTTGAAGATGGTGGAGGAGGCCAACGAGACAGACATGTCTGACACACAACATGTCAGACCAGATTACAATACACAAACTAATACAATAGATTACAAACTTCTGGCAAAAGTTGTGGCTGGGGAACTCATGCCCAAAATCCAACAAAACACTGATAAAACACAAAAATCAAGAGGACCTGAAAGGAGAACTCAATGCACATTCTGTAAGGTTAGCGGTACCGGAGGCCAGAATGAACACGCTAGAAGAAGACTTATCAGACATACAGTACAACAAACTCTGGTAGAGATGCAAAAAATAAACAAAACTTTAGAAAACATACTTGATGATCTTGAGAACCGGTCCCGTTGTAACTATGTAATGGTCTCCCAGAAAGCCTCAAAACAGATGCAGCTGCAGGAGTTCTGTACAAAATGGCTACCAGAGACATTAGGCATGAACCCGGAAGAAATGCCTGTAGAGAATAGACCTGGTATGTCAAGGACAGGACAAAAAAATCATAGCACGTATATTCCACTTTACGGACAAGCAAAAACTATTGAGAGCATATAAAAAAACAGATGGGATATCTTATGGAGACAAAAAGATAATGATCTTTCAAGACTACTAAATAACAGTGTCCCAAAAACAGAGTGAATCTAGGAAGGTCTGTACATTACTTTTCAGACAACACAAAAAAATCCTCCCTAACATTTCCTGCTACTCTTAAGATCTTATACAAGAGAGCAGAGAGTGGCACTCAGCACTGGTAATAATAAATGTATGTCAAACAAATCCTTAATGTGATTTAAGTGAATAAATAAACAATTTAATAGTGGAATTAAATTATTCACAGTGCAAATATAAAGTGATGTTTCACCAGCGCACAATATGATATTTTACTGATGTAAAATAAATTATCAAGTGATGTGAAATATAAAATAACAATATACAGTACAGTACTCCTCCACTCAAAACCTTGGGACAGGATATGTTTCAATATCCTCCACAATCGATACCACAAAACAGGGGAGCGGGGGATGTCTCACCAAAGGAGAGAAGAAAAATAACATAGGGTAATATTGCAGGGTTCAAGGGAGTTCTACCTCAAATAGAAAAAAAGAAGAAAGGGGCGCAGGGTAGCAATACATGACAATTCCTTTATAGTGCAAAATAGCATAGATAATACATTGATAGCAAACAGTGATGCAATGAATTGCAAAAAATACAAATAAAAACAGACACTTTGTCTTGGTATTTGGGGCTGCTGCAGGTGTGCCTCATGTGGGTTTCTGTACACCTTCCTTTAGACCAGCGGTGCGCAAAGTGGGGGGCGCGACCCCCAGGGGGGGCGGGAGATTGTGCTGGGGGGGCGCGGGCAGTTGCAGAGGCCCCGCGCTCTTCCCCCAGGCATTTAAATTAAATGCCGGGGGATCGCGTGAGGCCCCTGCAACTGTTTACTTACCGGGATTCAGCCGCCTGTGTTGCGTCGCCATGGCAACGCGGCGTCAATAGACGCCGCGGCACCATGTGACCTGACGTCACACGCCCACGCAGCGTCATCTGACGCGCCTGAAGGAAGGCAGGGGGGCGCGAGAGCCGGGGGCAGAGAGACAGGGGGGCGCAGCACAAAAAGTTTGCGCTCCCCTGCTTTAGACACTCAGGGGCTTATGCGGAGAGCTACTTTAATGAAGCTGCAACGGCAATAAAGTCACCACATTATTGCCGTTTATGTTCGCCGTATGCAGGATACTCCGTTACCCCTGTGAAAACTTAGGGGCCTATGCAGAGAACTGCGAGAATGGCCATTCGCCAGACTGAAAACTCTCCATGTTTTTGGCGGATTCCCCTCGCAGTATGCAGGAAGGTGCGCATATCTGTGAGAGGAATCCGGCAGAGAGATGGCGAGCCCTGGCGAGAAGGGCTCCGCTGGCGAGATCTGTCAGCAGAGAGCGAGATCCGCCTCTCTCTGCACAAATCTCGGCGGCAAAAAACAAATGCGTACATATCAATAGGATTGCTATTGTAGATGTGCAGGGGGTCTCCGGGGATGAACCGCGTTGGTTTTATGTCCGGGGACCCCCTGCTTCCCGAGATACAGGCCCCGTTATGAGGTGCCGGTATCTCCTATGCATTGAGATACCCCGATCACGTGACGCGGGACATTTCCATTCATAGGAGATACGGGCACCTCATAAAGGTGCCTGTATCTCGGAAAGCAGGGGGTCCCCGGACATAAAACCAACACGGTTCATGTCCAGAGACCCTCTGCACATGTACACTTATAATAAAAATACAGTAATGCTGCTTCATTACCTTACCGGCTATCCGTTAAGGCAATGAAGGGGTTAAGTCACAGTAGCATGTTTATTGGGGACAATGGTCCCCTATAAACATTGCAATACACAACACAATCAGGCTCTGTGCCCCCCACAACACCTAAACCCCCCTTTTATACATAACCCATAGTATTTTTTTAGGCACAGGAATGGTACTATAGGCTGGCGGTGGCCCTCGGGTGTTTCCTGCAGTATCAAGTCTGTGCCCAAAAAAATTATTACAAGACACATAAATACTTTAACATAAATACACCCCACCCCACTACCCACCCCTGTGAGGCATAACCACCATCACCCCCAACACACCGGGAGGCCTACCGTCCATCCCTTGGGGACAATACCCCCTACCCCCAATACCCACAATCAAAACAATACACACACCCGCAAGAAGCATAACAATTATTAAAAAACTATACATAACCCACCCACACCATATAGCAAATATATTGTGGTGTTACTTAACCCCTTAATAACAATAACGGTTAATAAGCGCTAAAGTGACGACGCCATGTTGGTTTTGTTGACGTCATGTTAAAGGTAAATGAAGCACAGCCATTCTGATTGGCTGGCTTCATTTCCTTTAAATGACATCATCATTTGTGTTAGTCGTATACAAAATCACATGCTTTTCACGGACCAATCAGGACCGTGAGAACCATTTGATGCAAAATGTGATGTCATAGGCCTATAAAAGCCTATGTCGTCTCATTTTCCAGCTTGACGCCGTGGGGAGAGGACCTCCCCTCAGAAGAAGATGGACCTGCGTCACAGAAGAAGAAGCCAGAAGACCCCGAAGACCCCGCAGACAGTGAAGAAGACCCCGAAAAGAAGACCACAGACGGTATGGATTATAAAGACAAGAAAGAAGACACCACATTGGATTACAAAGGTTTATTATTTTATGGGTTGCTGGTTCCTGTCTTTGGATTTGTTGCAAACATAGCGATTTCCCCTGAAGTCGGTCATTGGTCATCTAATGGTAAGTAAAGTCAAGAAATGTATTTTATTTAAGTTGTATTTTTTTTTGTGTTTTTTTCTCAAAAGTCAGATGATTTTTTTTAATGTTCAATTCATGCCCATGTATGTATATATATCCCTCTGGAGCTATATACATACATGTTTATTAACGGGTTGTTTTTCAAATGTTTATTGCATTTGGTCATGTATTATACAACTCTTTTCCCTGTTTGCTTACTATTGTGTGTGTGAAATGTTATGTAGATTTACTTTTCTCATTTAACATGATGATGATTGCATGGGTACTGTATATGTAGGGACCCTGCCTTAATGGTTTAATGTGGCTTATTTGGTGCATTTAGATTGTGTACGATCGTGTTAGTTAGAAATAAATTTGTTTTTGCAATGGTTTTGTGTTTGCATAGCAATCTTGAATAGTGTTTTTTGTTTAGATTTGCTTGTAATGTTTTTTGGATGGCATTAATTGTGTGTTGGTAATGTATTATTGTCGACTTGCTTTGTTTATATAGAATGTTTACTTTCAATCGTGTATTTGTTTTGGACCATTAATTGCAATTGTGTACATGATGGAAATATTATTTGCTTCATGTACACATTGTTCAATTGTAAGTTTTATAGAAATTTACTCTTTACTGCTTTGGATAGGTGCTTGCTGTATTCTCTGATGATATGTGTTTTTATTTTCATTTGAATTTGTTTTTAATTTGGCAGTAATGTTGTCAATTGCAGATCGGATGTTTTACATTGCTACATGCATATCCTTTCCCATTTCTTTGTAGATTGCTTAATCATACCTATATTTTACATATATTTTTACAGATATATGTAACATAATATATATATATATATATATATATATATATATATATATATATATATATATATAAATATATATATATATATATATATATATATATATATATATATATATATATATAAAGAGAATGATGAAGCCACTCTACAAATGAATGGGTAAAGGGTGGCTTAACCCATTAATTACTTTAGCGCTTATTAACCGTTATTGTTATTAAGGGGTTAAGTAACACCACAATATATTTGCTATATGGTGTGTGGGGGTTATGTATAGTTTATTAGTAATTGTTATGTTTATTGCGGATGTGTGTATTGTTTTGAATGTGAGTATTGGGGGTAGGGGTTATTGTCACCAAGGGACGGACGGTAGGCCTCCGGTGTGTTGGGGGTGATGGTGGTTATGCCTCACAGGGGGGTAGTGGGGGTTGTGCTTAGCCCTTCAGAGTGGTGGGTGAGGATGGGTTAACCCCTTAATTACGGTAGCGGTTAATAACCACTACGGTAATTAAGTGGTTAGGGGACATAACATTGGCTACTGTTATGCTTATTTATTTCAAAGTATTTCTGTGTGTATTACTTATTTTTTGGGTGCACAGACTTGATACTGCAGCCAAGTGGGGACCCCTGCGGGAACACCCGAGGACCAGGCTATAGTGTCATTGCTGTGCATGCCAAAAATGATATGGAACTGAAGGGGTTCCTTGTGTATTTCTTTATATATATATATATATATATATATATATATATATATATATATATATATATATATATATATATAAAAAATAAAAATAGATGATACCGTACTGTGGCTAACGAAATGCTTTTATTTGTGCGAGCTTTCGAGATACACTGATCTCTTCTTCCGGCGATGTTACAATGAATGAAGCAAGCAAAAGGTATACTTAACAACAGTGTCTATTGGAATGTTATCTGTGCTGGTCCTTCCCCCGGTGTGGATGTGTTTTATGGCTCTAGCCATATTGAAGCTCGGCTAACACGGTACTGATACCTCTACATGTATATATATGTACAGTGGTTGACAAATCACCAAAAAATCTACTATAATATGTATATATATATATATATATGCATGCAGGGATGGGTGCAGTGTTTAATAGCCCCCACAGTGGTTGTTTATGGGTTGCGGGTGGGTCGCTTGAGGGCTTAACCCATTCATGACCGTGTTGGCATTAACCGCTATGGTAATGAAGGGGTTAAGTTGACCCGCAACCCCCCCGGAAACCATAAACACCCCCCAAATTCCTACAACCCCCTTATTCCACTGCCACTCCCCACAGAAAGCATGGTAATGGATGGTTAACCCCTTCATTGCCTTAGCGGTTGCCCGTGAAGGCAATGAATTGAGCTGTTAATGCATTATTCCTGCTTCGGATGCATGGGGGGGGCTTCGGTGCTGATATTACTGGGTATCAGCTCTGGAGCCCCCCTGCATCAATCCGAGGCAGGAAAAGGGCCAGATTTTTTTTCTATGTCACCTATCGCCGCTCAGCACCAGCTTCTTGCCAACTTTTTTTGGCGTAGCGATTTGGAGAAAATCTCTCCATTTTATAGCCCCGATCAGCACCGAGATGCTGATCGGGGCTACTAAAATACGGCGGATTTTGAAACTGGAGAAATATTGGTTCTCGCCACCCATCTGGCGAGTTTTTTTTAAAGAAACCAAAAATCGGCGGATTTTAATCATATGGCCAATTTCTCGCCATTTCAGGATTTGCTATGGGCATATTTGGCAAATACATGGCGAAATAGGGCTTCTCGCAGCTCTCTGCATAGGCCCCTCGGTCACTTGCCACAATAACTTATACTAACTTACAGTAATTCACTCATTTGATCTGTCATCGCCCTCTGAACAATTGAAGTTATATGAATCCCTATCGTTCCAAATGGATATAGATATCACTTAGATTTCATGCCTTATTCATGTACAGTAGAAGATGTAGCTAGTATTTTTTGAGAGATCATGAACATATATATTTGTATTATGCACAGGCATTTATTCAGATGTACAGGTTGTTGGACAGGTAATATTGTTCTTTTAAATTATGCAAACAGAAATAACCTTACAGTTCAAGAGTTTAAATAAATAAAAAAATATTTAAATATTTTATTTCATTAAGCTTATATTGTGTGATGAAATATCAATGCTTTATTCACGTTCCACATAGGTTGTTTGAAAAGAGTTAGTTTTTAAGTATGACATGAACCACACCTTACTGCATGTTGAGTCCCTCTTGACAGAATGAACACATGGGGTTAATGAAACCCATTTGTATTAATTGAAGCAACAATCAATTTCAAATGCAGGAGGTGTGTATTTAAGCATGAGGGGGATAGCCTTACAAGTATCCCTGACGAAGCCACTTTGCTGTTGAAACGTGTAGGAGGAGCCTACAGAGGGTCTCATAGCACTGAGCAGGCCTCCCAGTATTGCTCTTGAGCTTTGCCAACCTTCCACGGCACACGGACAAGCATCATATTTGGTGTCTGACGTCACTACTGGGTCCCAGGAGGAAAGGGGAAGAGGTAGCCAGCTGCAGCAGCCTAAGGCCGCGCCTATAGTGCCGTCGACGGCGACACGACGGGTGACGTCACCCCGCGCCATAGCCACAGGCGAAAGTTATAATTCGCTAGGCGGCAGCGTCGTGGGTTTCCTGACATTTGATTGGTTTCAAGTGCTGTCCCATGAGGCGACAGCCCTTGAAAAATCTAATTTTGCCGGCTACCAGTTTTCGCGACGGCGCAGCGCAAGCGGTGTGGCAATGCATTTGTTTTCGGGCGACGTCTCGTCGCCGGCACTATAAGCGTGGCCTAAGCCAGGACAGGCAGCCTACTGAGGAGCACTCCCAGGAGACAACTACCCTAGCTCAACAGCTGAGCAGAGCGGAGAACATCGCCTCCCCCCCCACCCTAACGGAAGGATTTAAGTGACTGAGTGTCTAAAGCAGTGTTTTTCAACCATCTTTTGGTTAGGGAACGCCAGAATTCGATTTTGACATTCCGGAGAACCCCAACCCTCGCCCCCTGTCTCTTGCCACCCCTCCCGTTGCCTCAGTCTCTCCTCCCATCTCCCTCCCCCTTGCACGCGTGCACACTCTCCCACTTAAACACACCCACACACACACCCACACACACACACACTCTCCCACTTACACACACACTGTCCCACACCCTCTCCCACTTACACACACACACTTTTCTTCTCTCCTTTGGTGACACATCCCCTGCTACCCTGTTTTATGGATAACACTTAAGATCTTCACTGGCTCTGGGACAAACATTTTTAGTTCACACAAGGAGCAGAGAAGTACGTTGAGGCAACAAGAAAACCACACCTGGGGCAGAGGACAGCGAAAGAGAGAAACTTGAGGAATGGAAGTGAGGGGCTTTCCTGAGAAAAGGGTGCAGGCAAGTTCAACCATGTTATACACTTCTATTGATCTTAAATTAGATCAATAGTAGCTCTCTTTCTGAACACACAGATAGGAGAGATTGTAATATAAGACCATGCAGTGGTAAAGCTAGACATAAAGATGGGGATAGAAAATAAGGGTACAAATACATTGGGGTTGTCCAATTATTTACAAGGCAATGAAAACTTCCGTAATTATTTGATTAATAGATGGGAATATTATGCTGAAATAAACAAGGAACACATAGAAGACCCACTATTACAGTATATTAGGAAGCATCAAAGGTGTTGATGAGGGGCCATATCATTTCTTATGTTGCCAGATTTAAAAAAGTCAGGCTAAATCTTCCATAGCAAGTAATGAACTCACTAAGGCATACAGGGAATTTAAACTTTCTCCTACACAGAGCAACATAGAAAATCATTTACAAAGCCAGTTAGCATGAAAAATCTCTAGAAAAGAAGGAAAGAGAGTCTCATAAAATGAAAGAAAACCAGTACTTTAGGTATGGGAACATGATGAGCAAGCTTGTAAGCAATCTACTTAAACATTTGAGAAATTCTGCACAATTAACAAATTACTAGACAAAACACTAAAGATAACAAGTGACCCCCAAAAATAAATGAAACATTTAAAGATTTCTATACACAACTCTACAGAAAAAAAACACAATAGAAGAAAGAGGGGGACAAAATTATTTTTTAAAACACATACAGTGCCCAAAAATCACATAAATAGACTTGGAACAATTAAACTCCCCCAATCACAGCAAAATAAATAACAGAAACAATAAAATCTAAAAAATTGCAAATCACCAGGACCAAATGGTCTAATACAGTAGGTGAATACTTCAATATACTTAACCTGGAGGTAGTGAAACCGTTGGGACAAACCTTTATAAAAGAGGCAACATTACTAGATTCATGTAAAATGGCATACATTAGCATCCTACATAATCAAGGAAGAATGCATTAAACCTGAGTCCTACTGCTCAATTGCCTAAATCAACCAAGATATAAAATTATACTCAAAAATAATGGCGGATCACCTAGCAACAATATTGCCTAAATGTATACATACGGATCAAGCGGGATTTGTTAAGGGTAGATGAGCAGTTAAAAATATAAGAACAGTAACAACAGCAATAAATTAGATTAATACACACAAATTAGCTGACACGGCCATTGTATCAGTGGATGCGGAAAAGGCCTTAGATAATATACTGTATATGTACTACAAATAGCAGATACACATAGTGTGTGCTGATACTACACAAATGACCGTAGTACTTTACTGTATTTACAGTAATATATATATATATATATATATGTAACCCTTTTTGTGAACCGGCCGACCCACCCAATCTCACATTGGCCCCTCGTGGTCTAACCGGTCCCTTTCCCTGCAACACACCTGCTCTAAAGGACTACTGGTACTGCATAACCTGTGTGGCTCCAGGAGATCTGAGCCTCCGCTAGCTGGGAGCCTGGGGAAAAACCCTTACCCTTACTTGGTGCAGCGCCTCCACTTACCCAGGATCCCCCGTTAGGAAAGATAGCCCTTAGTAAGAAATACAATAACACTCATAGATAAACAATACTAACTCTTTACTTAACACACATATAACACATTACATAACATAACCATAACCAGATGCTCTACCCGCATCACATCAACCCAATGTCTGGTGTACCCCACCCAGTGTCCTGTGATCACCCCACACCCAATGTCTCCTAACTCCTACGGAGGTCGTGGGTGACTGCGCAGGCACTATTTAAGCTAGGGCCCAGTTGGTGCACTTAGAATATGGAAGATACCTTCCGAGCACTCTGATGCTCGAGACCGCAACACACTTTCTTCTAAAAGGGTCAGACGTCCGTCTGATCCTATTCCAGGTACTCTGCCGGTGGACCCCAACGAGGGTCCCACCGCTCCACGGGAACTACAACCGGATCACGGCAACACCAACCGCGTGGGAACAGCAACCGCCTTCCTATCAATACCTACTACTAGAGTGACAGCAACCCTAACCTAGGGCCTGTCCCTGAAGAACCCGCAACCTGGGATGGCTTGGGGAAAACTCCTAGGGCCTGTGGACAATAACCGCCCCCCCTTCCCCTAGCTACCCAGTCTCAACTGTAACTGCTAATCCTAGCAGCCCAACACACCTGCAGCCAACATTCAGCTTACACTGTCAGCCTGCAGGGATTCACACCGTTCACACACACTGCACGCACTGCGCACAGCACATGCAGCGACACACACCCAGACAGCTGCAATCACACACAGCCACCTGGATCCCGCAGCAATCCCACTGCTAGCACACCGTGCCTCTTTGCCAGTGCCCACAGCACTCTCCGCTGTGGCACTGCCAAACTAGCACCTTCCACACTCCAAGGGTCACCTCCCTAGCTAAGGCGTCCCTCCTCAGTCTAAGGCGTCCCTCTTCAGTTACCCCCTACCCTTACCCGGGAATTGGGGCCTGCCTGGGGATCTAGGGAGAACCCTTACCTGATGCAGGAGCCACGAGCTCCCTGCACCCTTCCTACTCCTTCCTCTGCTTCTTCCTAACTGTCTGTCGCAAAGCCCGGGAAATGTATCTCTTTTCCCGGGCTGAGCTTCCTTCAGCCCTATTGGCCACTAGGGAGCACCTGACCTCTGCCTCCCTAAGCCTCCTGGGAATTGTAGTTCCCAGGGGCTGCCTAATGCATTGGGGCCGCGTGCGCGCTTCCCTTGCGCATGCGCGAACCCCTAATGGCCGCCTCACTCTCTCTGCTACCTTCCCTACTCTCGCGCGATCTCTTCCTGCTCTAGGGAACCCATCGCGCGCTTCTGTCCTACTGCGCATGCGCGAGCTAACGCGCAATGGCGGCGCACTCTGTCTAAGCCGCCGAGCCGGTGGCAACGCGATCGCGGCCCTAGCGACGGCCCGATCGCGTCCCCGGCAACCGGCCTGCACCGCTCCCTGCACTGGCCCCCACCCTCGCGTTCTCCCGGCGGGTTCACCGCTGGCTCCGGCGGCACCCACGACCACCCGGTAAGCGCGGAGGGAGGTCAGGGAGCTAAATTTTACCTCGGGGCTACATATATATATATATATATTCACAACATACCAATATATACCTCCTGTCTGGTGCGTAACTTTACGGGGGGGGGGGAGGTAATAAGTTCTACCATGGAAGATCACCTTCAGTTCCTGGAGTCCACGGCAGATGGAGGCTCTGCACTGCTAAGGAGATATGTGGGGTATGAACCCCAGAAGCCTGTTCCTGTGCCCCCACTACCATCGGCGGATGACTCAGCCCTCCTGTTGCCAGCAGGTATATGCACCACACACACTGTAATGGCCCCTATCTGCGATTGGGTGGTAGAAACACTGTTACAGTTATATCTGACGTCCTTTCATTTGACTTCTGATGATCAATACATGGCAGACATTCCCATTTCCTGTGACTCGTTACAACCTGCGTTGCTGCATCCTTGACTTTGGCCGTATACTTGTCATTTGTACATTAGTGCAGATGAACACAAATGGATATACAGTATGTACCAATATGACTTGCAAATATTGCTCATGTTTATACAGTATAGCTTTTCTTCCCTAAAAGCTCAATGTGGCATTAAAGATGTAATAACAGTGCAATGCTGTTTACCCATATATAGGCCTTTATATCTTTGTTTTATGTGTCCCAAGAGAATATACTATGATTTTTTAATTTATTGTGAGGTGCATTTTACATGGCGCTTCACATTTAGTGAGTGCACCTGACCTGCGTAATGGTTTTAAAAACCTATTATCGAGATATTTCATCCTACAAACAACTTGTGTTATTAATTGCAGAGAAACGTGGGAATGTAATTCACCAAGAATATTGCTGTGCAATAAATTTCAGGTAACTGGAGTGTTAACAACAAAAGGATCCTGTGTTGGGAACAGCAGAATCCCAACAGAGTCAGTTGTTTCCTGCAATGAATATTAGTACAATTCTCAAAGGAACAATGAAATCAATGGCCTGAGCAGCTCAAATGAAAGCCTCCAGGACAAGAAGTAATAATGTTACAACTTTCAGTGCCAAAGAGTCCTTCTAAATTAAAAATATAGGACCCTTCCCATTGTCAAATGTAAAGATGTCTGAAACAAAATAGGCATCGGGCTTTTTCCTTCCTGCACGTACTGAATGCAGCACATGGATTTCTGATCTCTAAACTGTTCACTCTATAAATCACTGAGCAGATGAAGGGGTTTTAATGTAGAGACAAGTGAATCAAAAGGGGCTTTATTTCTACAACACAGAAAGCAATCAAAGAGAAGACAGACAAAAAAAGAAATACATAAAGCAGCAGAAAATGAATAATTGGTTAGTCTTAAAATTATTTTTTTTTTAGTAATTTTTTTTTTAAACTGAAGGATATTTATTCAAGTGTGACGGGGTCGATTGGACACTACAGCACTCAAACTCTCACCCACTTGAATGGGAGCGTCTGTGCGGTAGTGACTGATTGTCCTGATTGGTTTTATCATCACACTTTTTAAGAATAACCCACTTTATGTGTGTAGCGGACTGTTGCTAATTAGCTAAATATGTGGATGTATAATCTTTGCCTGAATATTGATAACTTAAAGCAAAAGTCTTTAGCACAACTCTATGTAACATGTTATCTTATCAAGACTTCATAAATAATTACATTTTGTATTTTATTTCTACCTACGCAAAAAAAATAAACCTATATTGGAAGCCATCTTTCAAATCTGCAATAAATTAACCAATGTTGGTGGTTTGTGGAATTTTTGCCACCTCTTCAAACTTACTGTATATTAAGTTGGGGTCCCCATCCGGTCTGACAGAGTGGGGAGCTCCATCTGATCAGCGTGCTGTCCACTTCTCAAGTAGTGTAACAGAGGGAGTTGTTTTCCAGAGCAACCTTGAAGTGGAAACCTCCCTAGGGGTTGGGGGGCAGGGGCCTTCAGAGGGGGGGGGGGGAGGGTTGTAGGTCATGGAGCAGGCCGAGACCTTCAGTGCACTAGTGAGTTGTGGATCCGAGTATACGGTAATTTGTCATGATGAGAACCCTATTTTGCTGTTGCTGTAGTGTGAGTGTAACAGTTCCCAGGGATGGACAGTCTGGGATCAATCTGTTCATTTGATTTTGTATGTGATTATTTTATTACATTTACTTAAATATATTAAATTAGCCTATAATAGTATTAATCTCCTTAGGATAAGGCAGTATTTGGACAATAATGCTCAGGTGGGTTAAAATGGTTTCAACTCCTCCACCCAGTACATTCATAGCCACGTAAATGTACGGTCCTGAGGGGATTATCACTTACTGTAATTAAAACTGTGGTCTTTCACTTGAATGTCCACTAACGATCCTAATGCACTTTAGTGAGGTAATCCCAATAAATTAGCAGTTTGCCCTTTGTTGGACCAATATTATGGTTAAGAACTTCCTCTATTGCTGCTCTGTTTAAAGTAGTGTGGCCAGGCATGATGCAGTCCACATGAAAAAGGTATCTGGCGTGCGCTCTGGGGTGCGCCGATTCCCATGAGGTGGAAATGTGCATGGATCGGGGGGAGGGATAAGGGAAAGTCTGTTTAGAGAAATTGAAGTCCTGGAGTTACTAGTACTGCGACCATCCACCAATAGCAGACATTAGCAAAGTTCCACAGGTGTATACATATTACTGTAGCTCCGTCAGGGACTGGGTAAGGGGTAGTGGAAGTAAAGACAGCCTTCTTACTGTACCTCCTATTGTAGACCCTCTTGTTCAACTCTGAGTCCCGCTGTCTTATTTGTTCTGTTTGTTTGAAACATACTCGGTGATATGGAATTGCCAATAGTTTGAGATTTAGAGAATACTATTTTAGGATCCCTCAATGTCATGTAAACAAGGATCTAGAGAGAGAATTCACCAGTGTTTTCTAATAATAGCAGATATGGCCGTAGCCTGGCTGCTATACTGTATATGGAGATTCATGGGCAATGATATTTGGTTGAACATTAATCTTTGGATACCATGAGAGCGCCCTGTTACATTGTAACAGTTCACATGATGCAGTCCACAGACGGACTCCAAAGAACAAAGATTGCAAATATTGAATTACTTCTCTGCATGAGATGGAAGATCCGGAATCAGCAATGTAATTGAGCCAGGGAGCTAACCACTGCATCGTGTGTCCTATGGAATGTCCCCATTTTGGCTCAGATGCACAAAAGGGTGCGAAGATAGAGCACACCTTTGCTCCATTGATATGAATTGGAGCTGAGGCATGCTTAGCACCCTTTTATGCATCTGTGCCTTTGTGAATACATATGGTGACTTTCCTTCATGAGGCAAAACCTATAACTATAATCAAAGGAATCAGGAAGCTTCGCTTCCATTCAGAAAAGAATTAAAAACCTTCCTTTTTAAACAAAACATTGCAAACAGACCCTAATACCCTTGTATGCCCATTCGTCTTTCCCATCCTTTGTTGGTCTTCCTCATTGTTCCCCTATATGTTTTCATTTGGGAGGTACCGGTTGTAAGTCTGAGATGGGTGTCCTACACGAGTTTCACAGTGAGTAGCGTGTTAGAAAAAATAGTGAAATAAAGATAAAAGACGATGATGCCTAGATGCCCCAGGGGATCTGAGATGCACTTCCTTTGAGTGGTGGAATATTAATAAGTCCCTGAAAATTAATTACACATTCTTGTACTGTTTAGAGTCATTATAATCAGAGACCAATAACAGAATTAAGGTGCTGTTAACCCTGTACATCCCTTTTTCTTATTACAAAACTATTCTAGGCATTGTGTCAAAACACTGGAAATTTCCATTAGCCTTAGGGAGAGAACATTAAAATAAAACAGCCGTGGTCCATATCTGGAAGAGATCATAATGGTTACCAGAACCCAATCCCAGCAGCAGAACTCAGTAAAAAACAGCCTATCCAGCCACGGTTAAGCCATTGTGGAGACACTAACGCCAAAGCGGCTGTTTGGGCATTTTAGTATAAGATCGTTGCCGGAACGGCTGCTTTGGTGTACTGTATATAAAAAAAGGATTTAAGGATAGAAAATGCTTATTTGGATTCTTACTTGATATAGTCCAAGTTAAATGCAACACTTAAAGCTAGAGAACAAGATGTGGTGCTCTTTAAATTAGTAGCCAAAAAGCTGGAATATAATATTGCCAATCCTGATGAGGGTCCTTATGTAAGACAGAAATAATGACATAGTAAATTGAAATTTTTGATCATGATGTACCTGTTGTTTTTACCTTTATGTACTAGACATACTTGGTGCCACCTAGTTACCAGGAAATAGGGAAGCAAAGTACTGTACTGGTGATAATTGCATCAATACAGTAAATGACAGTTTTTAAAATCTGAGACTAAAAATCGATGTAAATGAGGATGCAAGAACTAATTCAGTGATATTCTGGAGATTGCCTCTTGCAAATGAAGCACTAAGAGAGACACTACAAGCTGCCTGTTAAGCTTCTGCCATGATAGCCCTGGAGTTCGCAAAAGGATCAACTAGGGAGTCTGTGCTAGCTGGCGCTATCAAGTCAATCCCTAAAAGACCTTCCCTGTATTCAACTGTTCACAGCAAAGCCAGGGACATATTCCTGTTCCTTGGAGTATAAATATGTGCGAATCATTTCCTGGTGCATACTGTATGAATGAGGCATTTACTGATCAAAAATGAATTCACAAATTCCGAAACATTCCCCTTCATCCATTCCAAACATTAAAAATCAGTATGGCGCATTTTGCATACCGGTCAATACAGTCGTTGTAAAGGTGCTCGCGAGTATACTGTAATATGTGGTAACTGTATATTTAATTAATAATGTCATTCTAAAAAGCACATTTAGTACCTAACTTTTCTATTTTTCTAACTGTACATGTAATCCCACTGAAATTAAAATGTGAATAAGGTGCCAAACACTACACTTAATAAATGTACATCCTCATAGAAATTCAAAGCTAACTTTTAATTTCATCCAATAATAACTCCAGCTTTTTTTTTAAAATGGGAATATCTGAGGTAAAGAATCCTAGCCAGTCAGGATGCTTGGGTATCCTGTTCTAAAGCAGGCATACCAATCTATCATTGCTAGAGACAATATAAACATACTGTAAAATGTTAGCACGCAGTTTCCAGCAGATTCGATATTAGTGCAATGCACCAGGTTTATGTTACATTGATACAAAACTGAGTTGCAGTTTATAACAACTGTTATTTGACTACTATAAAGTAGCTGCAGGGAATGAAATAAGCAATACGGTATTTTCCATTAGGTAACATGCATTGAAGATGTTTCACAGGGTCAAATCCCATATGGTCTCCATTGTATTCCAGTGTGCTCAATATACTGAGACCAAGAAAGTCTGCTAAAATATATAATTTATTGTAAGAGCAACAAGTAGCACACTTTTTCTCTTTTATTAGAATCTAGGCCGTGTTGTTTTTGCTGTAATTTTTTTACCTGACAATGGGGGCTCTAGCGTCCCCTCTCCCCCCCCCCCCCATGAAAAAAATAAGATTGCACTGTTCCCACCATCCACAAGTGCACAATAAAATGCTCGATCAGAGCTATCCCAGCATTATTTTGTACTGTGCACCATTTTTTATGTTCTTCTACATTGGTGCATGGGACATGCTTTGCAAATTCATTCCAGTCCTGCTAAGGGGTGAATAGAACAGGAAAAATCCGGGCGCTCCCTCCAAAGTGTATATTTAAACGGGGTAAGTACAATGAATAGTTTACAACCTTGAATTTGTTATACAAGGATCCCCTCAATGTCGTCGTCTCTCCTATGGCTCTGACCCCAATAGGATCTATCCAGGATCCTTGTTGGTACAGGGATACAGAAAGAAAGGTGGAGCTCCCCCTTTCTTTCTGTATCCCTGCTAAGGGGTGAGCTTTAATTTACAGACTTAGGGGCCTATGCAGTAAGCAGCGATAAGCTACTTATCGCCACCTTATCGCCAAAAAAGCCTACTGCTATTCAGTAAGCCCCGATAAGTCGGCGATAAGAGAAGTTTTCAGCAAATTTTGTTGCCGAAAAAGGAAAATCTCCAAACGCGGCGGCGATAAGCCACTTATCCCAATCTTTACAAAATCGTGGTATTCTAGTAGCTCCAACTAGGTTATCGATGCAAAGCGCTGCTCTAGAATTGAGATTTCCTCTCAAAATAGTCTCGCCAGGAAAAGTTGACAAGAGGGTGGTGAGAAGCTGCCGAGAAGCTGCGAGACGGGACTTAGAAAAATAAATTCCGGTTTTACACATACTGTATGTTTACAGCATGGAGTCTTTGGAGCTGACACGTGTTGCTTTGTAGTTGTGATGCCGTGGCCAGGAAAAGCATGAGTTGTAATAAATATACAGTAAGCGTTTATCTTTATGGCCTTATTGTGTCACCGCTTAGGTTATGAAGGTGTTAAGATATCACTTGTTTATGTTCTTTTTATATAGGGGGCTCATGAACATTTACGTTCATCAGGCTATCAGATATTTCTAAGGGGACGTCTTAAAGGTGCATTTCAAACTATATCCTGCATGTGTGTTTTAAATAATAAATCATTTATGTGCTCTGCCAAAATACTAACACATGTCAGTCTAAAACATAACATACATTTTCCTTAAAAATGTATAATGTTTACAATGTATAAAGCTTTAGCAAAGTGATGGCCCCTTCCTCATGTGATTGGCTTCGTCTCTTGATCTCTGGCCTCTCTCTAGCAATGCAGCAATTTTAACTATGAAGTGGCCACTACTATAATATTGATGGTCAACATTCACCACAATGCTGTGCAATAAATGAATTAAAGAACCCAACCAAGCGATTGATTACAGGACAACTGATCGATCATTTGTCAGTGTGCAGATTTTATTTTTGCACATATTTAATGCGACAAAATACATAACATTCAATTATCCGTAACCGTTAATTGCTACACCAATTTCTGACTGTTGGGTATGTTTGAAATAATTACATTACAAACATCTGTTTTTCATAGACTAAATAAGGTATTCGAATAGGTAAGGCATAGTCATTGCTATTCAGTTGCTAACGATTACACCATGCTAATGAACATATTCATTGTTTGCAAACACATGTACTGTAACACTGTTTCCTCATGAACACAGACGCTACTAATGCTGTATTTTACCTGTGTGGCCCTCATAAGCCTTAGCCTCCGCATGGGGAGCCTGGGGTACATATATAATCACAATACTCGTGGTGCAACGCCTCCACCTGAGGCATCCCGACAGAGCGGGAGGAGTCCCTCACAGGACACAACACAATAATACACACTTGGTATAATAAAACAAGAATAACCTTTACTATGCATAAACCTTACGACTGTATAATCGTATCACTGTATAAGTTCCCCAACGTCAGTCACTCTCACACGAGAGTGTATACCTCCTCCCACCACCGTGTACCTCCACACCGTGTCCTCAGAGAAAAATCTTCCATTCCTCTCCACATACAATTTTGCTAGTACTAGGATTAGAATCAATGGCTGCAGTGGAAGCACTGTATGTTAAGAGATAATGATGAAATGCAGGGTTGCAGACCTGTCTGAGACAAGTGAATGTGCTCACAAATTATATTTTTATTCACTGTATGCTCTACGGTGGATGGTTTTTGTCACTTTTCTTTACCAACCATAACCATAAATCCAGTACAACCAACCGCACACTGATGAGACCCAAAAGGTAAAATCAGCTGTCTGTGAGTGGGTTTACTGGCTGTGCACTTCTTTAACCCAGGATGTGCTGAAAGTTGTGTAATGCCGCAGGCATAAGCTTATAGGCAAGTCTATGTTAGAGTGGATTTGAAGGAAAAGGTGACACTGTGTGCTCATATTCATGTAATTTCCCAGAATCCCTTGTTGTAGTGGAAGCACTATATGCTACGAGATAATGGTGAGTAGCATGGTGGCAGATCTGTCTGAGACATGTGAATATGCTCACAAATTATATTTTTATTCGCTACGACCATCAAAAAATATTTGTACGTGAGTAGTTCAGATCCGTCCTTCAGGGAGTGTTGGGAGCACTTCCACTATTGGCATATACTGTAGAAGAACACCCACATGAGGGATACCCTAGAGAGAGTCGACCTGAGATCAAGTAAGACTCCAGTCACAAGGGGCCACCTACTATATTCATGGGACATAATAATAATAGCATGTTCTTGTATAGTGCTGCTAATTTTATGTAGCGCTTTACAGAGACATTTTGCAGACACAGTCCCTGCCCCGTAGAGCTTACAATCTATGTTTTTGGTGCCTGAGGACCAGGGAGGTAAAGTGACACAACGAGCCGACATCAGGAATTGAACCAGGTTCCCCTGCTTCTAACTCAGTGTCTTTACTCACTGAGCCGCCCCTTCATTCCCTTGTTTGTCACAGTGTGGGAATGTACAGAAGGCTTCCACGTTCTCACATCCCCACACAGGTCACAAATATGCTATTAAAGGCTATATTACGTGCAATTTGGAATTTGTGGACTTCTTAATGAAGTACCCTTGTAGCCGAGCTTATATGGGTGATGCGACCCGGAAGGCTAAGGCTACGATTATACCAGATGCCGCTGAGCAGCAGCGCGATGCGGTGATGTCACCCTCACGCTGCCGCTGAGCAGCATCTTGATCAAAGAGAGGAGGCAATGAGAAGAGACAAGAGAGGAGACAGGGAGGCATAGAGGAGGCGTGGCCATGAGCGATTCGCCCTCATTGGCTGAACCGCTCACGTGACGCGGTCGGCGCCTGCCAGAAACAAATGTCAAAGTCTCTTCAGGAGTCTGCCGCCCTGCAGCTCCATGCGGCGTGCACATCGCTAATGGTATGTAAACCTACATAGGATTTCTGCTATCTGTTTTTGTGCCGCGCGGCGTCACACTATGTGACGCCACCGGCATTATTTTGTATAATCACGGCCTAAGGAGTAGTTTAGCCAGCACAAATCCACAATCAGGTGCAAAGTGCTGGATAACCCAGTGTCCACACATTTTGTACAGACTCGGCACAATATCAGAGTACAAGGTGGATCAAAAAGAAGATCCGAAAGATTCCTCCACTGGTTTCACTCTATGTTTGTTTGTCAGGTATCATCTGGCCATATAGTCCATGCACATTCTCAATATATGTTCTGGATAAAGTGTGTTTAGTTGAAAAATCCAGCGGCATTCTTGTTGTAATAAGCGTTTGTCCCAGTCTCCCCCTCTAGGGCCTGGGACAATGTGTTCCATTCCCACAAAGTGAATTGTCTTAATGTTCAGATCATGTACTTCATTTACATATTTAGCAACTGGTTTGTCACGTACATGTCGTATATCTCCTACTGTATATGCTCTAGGATCCTGGTTTTAAATTGTCTTCTTGTCTTCCCTACTGGTATGTACATTTTCCCACACTCGCATATAATCTGATAAATTACTCCCATAGTTTGACAGTTTATGATAACTTTTGATGTTAAATGTAACAGTCTTAGATGAATTAGTAAATGTTTTGGTCTTTACCACGGACTTGCATGCTTTGCATCTTGAACATGGATAGGATCCTACTGGTTTTTCTCCTAGCCATGTTTTTACCTCACCGTAGACACATTATTTAATGTGTTATAAGTTATAAACTTGGTATTTGGAATTTACATTCTACCAACTCCTGAAGAGATTTTAAATAATATACACTGTAAATAAAGGCACAGAGTCACTTATTATTTTGATGTAATAATGTTTTATTATTTTATTTTAACTGGGTTCCTGATTTAGCTTCAACATCAAGCCATTACATATATTGAGAATATGCATGGACTATTTGGCCAGATGATACCTGACAAACAAACATAGCGTGCAACCAGTGGACGACTCTTTCGGATCTTCTTTTGATCCACCTTGTACTCTGTATACCTATCCTCATGCACCATGTCATGTTAAACAAAGCACATAAATAGAATTGAAGGAAGAGCGGTTATTTCTATCACATGTCTCGGCACAATATCAGTCAACTACGATTACAGCAGAACAAAATGCTTCCTATACCACGCAGGGGAAGCAATATAACTGCTTCAAAAGAGGGAAGCATATTAGATTCATTAACTGGGCACACTGTACCCACGAGTTCTGAATAGAGAGTATAATCTAACTAATGTATTGTGGATGTAGGCTGACTGCTCCTTGTGTAACCCCTCTTTTTAGCCCTCAGACTTTTGAGTATTACTACTGTAACACCCCTCCCCCACCCCAGGGAGATTTACTGGTTACTGTGATGTTATGGTGCTGTGGTGCTCACCTGCTGGTTCTCAGGAGGACTAAGTCTCCTCCATGGTGTGGAGAGTAGGACAACAGGACAGGTTTTCAAGATGGAGTAGCGCCTCCATCCTGCAGGGCTCTGCCAGAGGAAGGGATTCTTACCCACAGGAACCTGTACAGTAACTTCAATCCCAGACCGGGAACCGTATAACATCTTTTATTGGCGGCCCTGCTCATATAATCCTTCTCTTGCAAGAGAGGTGCAGACACATAGATCTTCAAAGAACAAACTCCTCGCAGCTTGCATTTCTTTCCATAGTCAGAGCTCTGCTCGCAGGACCATTTCCCTTGATTAGGCCTCCCAGGAGCTTGAGGCCCATGGGCTAGTCTTTACCCCCTTGCCCACTGATGGGGCAAGGTAGAACCATGCCTACTCCCTAAGGAGCAGGCTACACTGGGAACTCCAGAACATAGAACACACTAAATTTTATAGGGAGCCATCTTTTATATCAGGGGAGGGTCCCACTCCTAACCTCCAGTAACTGGGCAGCACTACTGACGTGAGCCCACCCCCCTGGCACATGCTCCAACGGTTTCCAGACTGTACTTGGAAACTGCAACAAAATAACTTCCCAGTTATGTGGGAGAGAAGAAAACAGGAAAAACAAATGGCGCAATATTGTCACACTAGGTATGTGGACTGCGAAATCATTCACGGAATTGTCAAGCATTAGAAATCCCTCTGCCAAAAGGCAGTAGAGGCGGTGAGATCGCACTGAAGCTGTCACTTTGGAGATTTTCTCCACAATGGTTTAAAGGTTCTTTCTTTGTGAATGCACATTTTTAAATATGTCAGATAAATTCTGTTTATACTATCTGCACTATTGTATGTTTCTCCGCTTTCCTCCGAGATCGATTGCAGTCTGTCAGAATGACCCACAGTTTGCCACAGCATGGGATATGCTTATTTTATCCATTTAACACGTGGGTAAACATTTCAGATGAATTCACAGATCACATACCTAATCTGACGATATTGCGCCATTGGTTTTTCTGGTTTTCTTCAATCCCACATATTGGACTACACCCACTGCTCCCCTAAATTCTGAGGTTTTACATGTGTTTGGGACCAAGGAGGTGGTTCCTTTTTTGGGTTTCAGTCAGGGATTATTTTGTCTATTCACAGTGCTCTATTACACTTCAATTGTCACTGATTATATCTATAGTGTTTATTAGTGTGTTTGCACCTTTATTTCCACATCATAAATATGTAGCCATGTATAAAAATGGTATACAGCTCTTTCTCATGCTTGCAGTAAACCTGGTAAGTATGCAGGGTTGCCAGCAACAATCATGGAGGTTTGCCCTCACACCCTGGTGAGCTGTCATATGTAACAAGGGAAGTGACAACATGCTCTGTGTCCACTGTTAGTGACACAGAGGTGGGTCTGTTTTCTGAGTCTATATAAGACACCGCACTGCCAAAAGTTAGTGTGTTAACCAGAAGAGACCAGGAGTGTCTGCAGCAGTTCAAGGCTGTCAGATTTAAGTGCTAGCTGACTACACACTGTGTTCAGGGACCTGACACAGATGGTGATCTCCCTTAGGGGAGAGGTGAGCCAACTCTATTGAGAGGAGGAACCTTCTGAGAGGAATGTACTCCAACAGGATGAGCGGCTAGCACGACCACTATGAGGGGCAGTCTGTCCATGAAGATGTCAATATAGATGCCCTTGTTCACTACGTCCCTTCTGTGTGAGTCTGGAGTCATTCTGCAGAAGGAGGTACCACAGAGGAGTTCCCCATCAGATACATCCCCCTGCGGCAGCAGAGATCCTGATGGGGTGGAGGCGCTGCATCGAATGTGAGTAGGTCTCAGAGACACTACCTCAGACGCCCGTCATGGTGATATTCCCCATACCAACCAGCAGGAGACTCATGAGTCCTGTAAGCCAGCAGGTGCACCACAACATACACATCCATGTAATTGGGGGCTTTCCTTACTTATGGGTCAGGATAGGCAGGGCCCAGGGAAA
>NW_027455922.1:0-28415 GCF_040206685.1 Ascaphus truei | reverse complement strand
CACACAGTCCTTTATTTGGGCAATGATACATTTATTAACTGGTGTGTGAAGCACTTTGGGAAAAATTAGTATAATATGCATTTTAACTGGTGTGTGAAGCACTTTGGGAAAAATTAGTATAATATGCATTTAATTAATATCATTAGTGTAATTATTATTAATAATAACCCCCGCACAATTAGAAAGAGCAGCTGTGCATATCTTACTGAAATTACCAACTCTAGGCTATTTCCAACTTTAATGTTCAGGAATCCTGTCAACCCATTCACTGCTGGAGGAGTTGTAAAGGAAAGCAATGCAGATTGGTCTATATGTATAGAAATATAGTGCTACTTGTGTGTCTACAACTGGGGATACAAATAACTCCCATGTTTGATGTCATTTTTTCTATATGCTCCACACATCAGTCCATTTCTTTTCAATAGTCATACAGTATGTGAAATCCATTCTGGGATGAGGGGATCATGTCTACCCACAACTAGTAGATCTCTTAAATCCTTTGCTCCCAAGGGGCAAGCAGCATTTAACTGAGCAGCACAATGTTGGTTGTTTGGCAGCACACAGTTAGGATTTTCTTAGATCAGGATAGCCACTGCATGTCAAGGGTCAAGTGTAGGTCCCCAACCTAGTAGGGTGCTCTGCAATCCATGCCTCGCTCTGCTGTCCTCCAAATGACCCCCTTAGTTCACTCACTGACTGACCATTTTTCAGTTCTCTCTTGCTCTCCTGCAGTATCACCAAAGTTCATTAAGAGTCTGTACTCATTCTAAAAAGTATATAGGGGCTTGAACTACAGCAATGCAGTACCAGAGGGGTCTGCTAGGGGTTAATACTTGCTATTTTGCAATGAAGTTTGATTATCCCTGTTGCC
The DNA here is from genome assembly GCF_040206685.1 of Ascaphus truei. Classification (NCBI taxonomy): domain Eukaryota; kingdom Metazoa; phylum Chordata; class Amphibia; order Anura; family Ascaphidae; genus Ascaphus; species Ascaphus truei. Next base: position 27,544 of record NW_027455922.1, on the reverse strand, counting down.
TCTGTACTGTAGATACAATAGAAAATATGTGCCCATTGCCTACAGTGGGCTGTAAGGGGTCTCCCAGTGCTACTGCAAATGGTGCCTTAAGGCAGAAGGTGTCTTATGGAACAGCACCACTTAGTAAACATGGCCCTATATTTAGTGTTGCTTTATGTATCAAACACATTTATATTAATTATATTGACAGTATTGTAATGCAAAAGTGATAAATGAGCCATACCCTTACTCAACACTACAGTATAATAATGAATACGGCCACTTAAAGGACGCTGTGTGTTTGTGAGCAAACCTTTTTTTTACCCTCCTTGTACAAGACTATTACGTATTTTGGTAACAGGTTTGACTAACTCAACACTTTCAACCTAACGCAGCAATATCTTCATAATGGCAATAGAACTTTAGCCAAATATAATGAGCATCATGCAATCTAAAATATTAATTGACACTTATAACCAGTTATAGGAGAGTCCTTCCTATACTTAGCTTTTTCATAATGGTGTCTAAAAGGATTCGATTGAAAATAGTTGAAATGTTTTATAAGATCTAACCCCAGTATTTTTCTTTTACTCTGCAGGGAAGTCCCTCTGGCAGAAAAGTGGTTAACTTAAGACTACTTTATTTTGTAGCATGTGAGTTTATTATTAGACGTTTCCCAAAGGGGGGGGGGGGCCTACTGGATTCTATACACACCCCATCTTTCTATACACACCAGAAACCCCGACGTGTTCAAGAGCATGGAGGGAAAGCCAAATATAAACTGAGATATGTTGCACTCCTTAATGGGAATGCAAAGCTTCTCTCGCTTATCCTCAAAGTATCTCAGCCCAGACCATGTATTTTAGGGGAACAACCTACTAGTCTTCTATACATATACAGTATAAAACGCACACGTTTGTCATTTAGCAAAATCATAAATTCTTGCTCAAATCTGATGGTGCTCTTTGAGGTTGTTGATAATAACATAATAGGTAGGTTTCACCAGTGTAGGAGTATTCGCATTACTGATTGGTAGCCAATTTCCTTTCCAAAAATACTAATAGGAACTTAGGCAAATATCTGTTATCCTGGGACTGTCATGCTCGGGGCCCTTATTCATTCTGAGGCACTGCGGCAACAGTGATCCCATAATTGGCGTTTGGCTACATCAGAATCTGTATGAATCCTTGGCCCTTGACAGCTGCAGAGTATATTGAGGAGGCTGACAGTGTGAAGATAACTTTTAACATTCAGACCATTACCATATAATCACCTTTCCATTTGAACACTCTGGGGCTTATTTACAAAGCCTGACTTGCTGTAGCCCGAGCTTTAAGCCCATTGACATAAACGGTCTTCTTGTGTGTGCTGCAGCTGACTTGGCTCTATGAATGAGCCCCTCAGACCATACTGTACATAGAAAATGTGTAAAAGAACGAGATTTGAATTGTTGTTCACATTGAAGTTGCCTACATAATGTTTCTACTTAGGGCACCTAAAAACATAACCCCACCACAGGGTTACCTGTGATCACTGAGGACTTAAGAAATCCCATTATTTTAATTGTTCCTTATGTTATTTCCTTTCATGCAGAGCATTGCATTTACAGCTCTGCCCAGCAGAGAAGAGGTTGACTTAGCAGCATTGGTTAAATGCGCGTTTCCTTTCTATCACACAGTATATATATATTATATATATTTTATATTATTTTTCTGGTTTATTTCTGTTAGGGGATAATTTCCTTGTGTGTACTGAGCTCCCTGCTGCATGCTGTACATGGAATCTCGCTGTGTCTGTAGAGGGGTAGGCCCTCCCTCGTCGCGCTGTGTGAGCCCGCTCTGGATTCCTGGGGTTTCTTTACATGTGAAGAAATTTATAAAACAAACAACAACAAAAAACACACAACAAAGACAAATGGTTTTTTTTTCTGTCTCGCGTCGGGGCTGATTGGGAATTACCAAGGAAACAAATGGGAAGTGCTCAGTGGCCTGTTCATGACTGTATGATTCGCGGTGAAGAGAGGAGGCATTTGAACCCGCATTTTATCAATGGTCTTCATGAACCAGTTCATTGCTAGAGATATTAAAGCATCTGTGACACTTGGGCCTTTACAAGTCCCCCAGTGATTGCATGAACCTGTCTGCTGGGTTCATACAGTTCTATTTGATATCTTCTAGCCCTGTAGAGTTTTTATAAAGGGAAACTACACTGGAAGTTGCCCCCTACATGACTGTATACATTTACTGTAGGTACATATGGTCAAAATGAATGTATATTAACAACTGAACTTTGTCGAGAATGAGAGCTGGCTAACTTATGGCAAAAACCAGACCAGGTTACTAAGGGTCATTTCTATCTTGTTACTACAGACCTGTCCACTATCACAACTATGGATGCGTCTCAATCATCTTAAGCACTGGTGTCTCAAATTTCAACAGGGCCTTCCTCTTATCAATGAATATATTTCTATTAATATATCATTGTTTAGCCCAGATATCTCAAGTCCATCCATATTGGTCCTTTAAACAGCTCTGCTGCTGAATGTTGACTAATTCGTACACACGTTTTTTTTAATCTGGTTGATTTTGTCCTCTTATAAATAGCCAGGCTAGAAGCATTAAGCAAAAATGCTAATTTCCTTTGGCCCATTCACTGGATCCCTTGATTATTAATGTCATTACATACTCTAATGCTGGAATTGATCGGTTTACCCGCAGGAACTGTTAGGAGTTCAGCTACCCTCAGGTAATATTATCCATACAGAGCTTCATGTACTGTTGGGAATATTATTGCCCTGTTAGATATTAAAGCGCTATTTATCAATGGTATCACAATCCCTTAAGAATAGTTGTCCTGGTAGCAATATTGTGATCAATACTGTAAACTTTTAATGATGTCAGTTTTCCCCACTTCTCAAAATGCCAGTCTAGAAGTGGTTCTGGTCTTAATGCAATTTGCAGTGGCACAATGACCCTCTCACAAAGCCTACATTTCTACCGGCAGTGCCCTGTGGACTTATGTTAGTGTTACAAATACAAGGCAGAACTGAACTGTAGAAGCGGAGCTGCGGAAAGGAGATCCCAGGAGCGACTTTTTTCCCCTTCATGATCAGAAATAAATAGATTCCTTTCTTGTTTAATTTAATAAGCTCAATAAAAATCTCCTTCAGAAATCAGCTGTTTTATTAACATGCAATGATCTTGTTAAGTGCTTCCTAGAGAATTTCTTAATTTAATCTTCTAATCTAAACTTTATGAATTTTCATCTCCTAGAGTGATCTGCGTGTAATGTGGCAAAGAGAGGAACTCTCTCTGGCAGGGAGCCGAAATGTCACATTCATCCACCCAACACATACACAGCTCTGCTGCTGGCGTCCCTTAATCCTTCCTGCAGCACAGGCTGTTACATAGTATGTTACAGAGCCGAGCGAAACGTGGTGTTCTGTCTCTGGACCTCACCCTTACAGCATACTCTGCTACTCCTGTACTGATCACTCTGCTACTCCTGTACTGATCACTCTGCTATTCCTGTACTGATCACTCCGCTACTCCTGTACTGATCACTCTGCATCTCACCCTTACAGCATACTCTGCTACTCCTGTACTGATCACTCTGGTACTCCTGTACTGATCACTCTGCTACTCCTGTACTGATCACTCTGCTACTCATGTACTGATCACTCTGCATCTCACCCTTACAGCATACTCTGCTACTCCTGTACTGATCACTCTGCTACTCCTGTACTGATCACTCTTCTACTCCTGTACTGATCACTCTGCATCTCACCCTTACAGCATACTCTGCTACTCCTGTACTGATCACTCTGCATCTCACCCTTACAGCATACTCTGCTACTCCTGTACTGATAACTCTGCTACTCCTGTACTGATCACTCTGCTATTCCTGTACTGATCACTCTGCTACTCCTGTACTGATCACTCTGCATCTCACCCTTACAGCATACTCTGCTACTCCTGTACTGATCACTCTGCATCTCACCCTTACAGCATACTCTGCTACTCCTGTACTGATCACTCTGCATCTCACCCTTACAGCATACTCTGCTACTCCTGTACTGATAACTCTGCTACTCCTGTACTGATCACTCTGCTATTCCTGTACTGATCACTCTGCTACTCCTGTACTGATCACTCTGCATCTCACCCTTACAGCATACTCTGCTACTCCTGTACTGATCACTCTGCATCTCACCCTTACAGCATACTCTGCTACTCCTGTACTGATCACTCTGCTACTCCTGTACTGATCACTCTGCTATTCCTGTACTGATCACTCTGCTACTCCTGTACTGATCACTCTGCTATTCCTGTACTGATCACTCTGCTACTCCTGTACTGATCACTCTGCATCTCACCCTTACAGCATACTCTGCTACTCCTGTACTGATCACTCTGCTACTCCTGTACTGATCACTCTGCTACTCCTGTACTGATCACTCTGCTACTCCTGTACTGATCACTCTAGTACTCCTGTACTGATCACTCTGCTACTCCTGTACTGATCACTCTGCATCTCACCCTTACAGCATACTCTGCTACTCCTGTACTGATCACTCTGCTAATCCTGTACTGATCACTCTGCTACTCCTGTACTGATCACTCTACTACTCCTGTACTGATCACTCTGCTACTCCTGTACTGATCACTCTGCATCTCACCCTTACAGCATACTTTGCTACTCCTGTACTGATTACTCTGCTACTCCTGTACTGATCACTCTGCTACTCCTGTACTGATCACTCTGCATCTCACCCTTACAGCATACTCTGCTACTCCTGTACTGATCACTCTGCATCTCACCCTTACAGCATACTCTGCTACTCCTGTACTGATCACACTGCTACTCCTGTACTGATCACTCTGCTATTCCTGTACTGATCACTCTGCTACTCCTGTACTGATCACTCTGCATCTCACCCTTACAGCATACTCTGCTACTCCTGTACTGATCACTCTTCTACTCCTGTACTGATCACTCTGCATCTCACCCTTACAGCATACTCTGCTACTCCTGTACTGATCACTCTGCATCTCACCCTTACAGCATACTCTGCTACTCCTGTACTGATAACTCTGCTACTCCTGTACTGATCACTCTGCTACTCCTGTACTGATAACTCTGCTACTCCTGTACTGATCACTCTGCTACTCCTGTACTGATCACTCTAGTACTCCTGTACTGATCACTCTGCTACTCCTGTACTGATCACTCTGCATCTCACCCTTACAGCATACTCTGCTACTCCTGTACTGATCACTCTGCTAATCCTGTACTGATCACTCTGCTACTCCTGTACTGATCACTCTACTACTCCTGTACTGATCACTCTGCTACTCCTGTACTGATCACTCTGCATCTCACCCTTACAGCATACTCTGCTACTCCTGTACTGATCACTCTGCTAATCCTGTACTGATCACTCTGCTACTCCTGTACTGATCACTCTACTACTCCTGTACTGATCACTCTGCTACTCCTGTACTGATCACTCTGCATCTCACCCTTACAGCATACTTTGCTACTCCTGTACTGATTACTCTGCTACTCCTGTACTGATCACTCTGCTACTCATCTACTGATCATTCTGCTACTCCTGTACTGATCACTCTGCATCTCACCCTTACAGCATACTCTGCTACTCCTGTACTGATCACTCTGCTACTCCTGTACTGACCACTCTGCATCTCACCCTTACAGCATACTGTGCTACTCCTGTACTGATTACTCTGCATCTCACCCTTACAGCATACTCTGCTACTCCTGTACTGATCACTCTGCTACTCCTGTACTGATCACTCTGCTACTCCTGTACTGATTATTCTGCTACTCCTGTACTGATTATTCTGCTACTCCTGTACTGATCACTCTGCTACTCCTGTACTGATCACTCTGCTACTCCTGTACTGATCACTTTGCTACTCCTGTACTGATCACTCTGCTACTCCTGTACTGATCACTCTGCTACTCCTGTACTGATCACTCTGCTACTCCTGTACTGATCTTTACATATACTCAGCATTTCAGTTATTTCCTACTGAACGTCCTATTTTTATTTGCCCCTGCCACTCAATTCTCTCGAGCAGCATGCCCTTCTATACTATTACTGACCGTCACATGCACCCTGCTCTACCTTTGAACCCCAACCACTCCTGGAGCAAACACCTCTATTTGGGTACTAGCCCTGACACACAGTTACTAGCCCTGCTATACAGTACACTCTCCTTTGTTTCTCATCCCCATCTTTACCTGAATCAACCGCTACTATTCTACCCTCCTCCTGTAAATCTGTTACCGCACCTCAGTCCTTCACTGCAGCACACCCTATTATTCTAATTCTGACCCCCATATATACACAACTTTGCTAGTGCACACAACCACATACACCACAATGCACACAGCTCTGCTTGTGCACCGCAATCCTGCAACATCCACACACCATCCATGTTGCAGCCATCACAGTCTAATAGTTCTATAATGCATTGCCGAATGAATGGATGGATGAACACGAATACACCTGCCACTGCCATCAACCTTCCACTTTCACCCCATCCCCATAACGCATACTGCTCTGCTTCTACACCACAATGCTGCCCTATAGCGTCCACACACCACCCATAGTGCAGTCAGTGCAACGTTTCTACGCCAACATTGCCATTGAATTCCATTGTTGGAAAACCTGTGATGTTCTGCGGTACACTGAAATATGTTGCGTTTTCTGGGGAACAATGGCTGTACTGTACATGTATAGGTAAATAGATCATGTTTATTATATATTTGTATGTTTCATATTCAAGTGATTTTGTTATACCTCTATCCATGTAGCCATTTCAGCCCTCATCGCGTTCCGAAAGGACATTAAAAAAAAGGAGAGCTGCAGTTACAAATATCAGACTTTATTGACACATCACAGGATTACAACCATCCGACTGTCCTGGCCTAGAAAAGGTTACAAACGCCGTGTAACATGCAGCGAGCCGGCGGTGCCTTCACTTTCTAACACCGAAATCAACACACCGGCCTTCTAGGGTTGAAAAGAGAACCAAATGAAAAGAGTTTCCAAATGTCAACTGCTTCACAAGACTCCAAACGCGCTCCTCCAAGTGCAGACCTGCAGAGCGTTGCACTATTTACTCCTGACTCGGCTGGAGATCGGCAGAGCATTGTCCCTCCATCTCATTCTCTGAAACCCCACCAGGGTTGTGGGGTCTGCCAATCTATGCTTTGCATTATGACCAAGCATGAGACAGCACTGATAGAGTTATTAAAGTATCCAGAGTATTAAGCTCTTTTCTCATGTGATTACACAGTCATTTTCTGGCTTGAGAGGTACAGTGCGTCATCTATTTTTAAGTGTAATGCTCTGCAGGTCTCTGTCAGCCCAGAGGTACGTGCCTGACTTTTTTTTAAAACTTATTCTCCTGGACTGGTGAGAGGTAAAATAAAAGGACGGTATTGTTACCCAAAGGGTTAGTGGGTATGTCACAGAATTGAACAGCACAGACATTCCTTAAAACAGCGAAGGGGCTAGGGCATAATACAACCCTCTCTCTCTCTGCTTGGTCTCCCAACTCATCCAAATAAGTGAGCCACTTACTACACTATTATGTACCGTATAACATGACTTCATTGATGGAAACCTGCAGAGAATAAATTAACCCATTTCTTTTTAAGAGGCCCGCAGAGCATTTCTTAATCTGCTTATAACAAAATCCTCTCATCATGATTCAGGAATATATTACACATATTTGTTTGTACCTTTTTTTTCTCTCTTTAAGCCCTGTCTCTGATGGAACTTCTCAAACTTTGCATCAATGGAAAGCACTCCTCGGTCATCCCAGGGCACACACATATGGGGCTGCTCTGTTCTGGTGATAACCTGCGATTGGGACTACACACCTCTACAGTATATCATAAGGTTCTTTCTCGGGTGACACTTTATATTTCCCGTTAACTCTCAAATATTTCTTTTATTGTACTGCACAATGAACCAAACAGAAGTGCAAACGAGATGACAACTTTTTATGAGGACTTTGTGTGCAGAGATGGAGCTACTGTAGAAGCTCCATATGATTAGCTGAAAATGTATGAGGACTGGCAATAGGTACTGTACCAGAGGGTGCTTTGTTGGGAGGGGAAGGGGACTAAAAGGTGATTGGTAGGCTGGAAAAAAGATTGACAAAGTGCTTGAATAGATGGAAAGAGAGTCCCACCTCATAGCTGATAAAATGAAAGGGGGTCCACTGGCTGATTTGAAGACCATTTATAAGCTGAGTTGGTGGGTGGAAAGTGGGACCATGTGGGCCATTACTGGATGTTAAGGGGGCCACAAGCAAATTGGCAAGCCATTGAATTGATATTCCAGTTATAAGAAAGACATTTGGTGATTTTGAGAGCTATGGGCACCTAGAATATTCTGACAGGCTGAACACAGAACTTGTTCACCGAATTATGAGCTCACATCTTCCTACAGCCTGAAGATTTCTTGTAGTTCCTGTAAAATCAACCCAGATCCCTCCAAACCACTGACTATGTTCCCCCTTTTAGCTTCCACAGACAGAGTGAGTGAATCTTTGGAGCCACCGATTGGGGTGGGATGAATGTCCATTCCCTTGAGGCAGTGGAGGGCACTGTCCTTTCTGTAACAAGATAGACTAGGCATCCTTCTGTCTTACTCTCTTGCCTCCACTGAGATCTGCAGAGCATCACATGGGGATTTACGAAGACACCAACACAAGAAACCAAGCCAAGTACTCCCCCAGGTCCTGTCTTCACACCTTGGTAATGTGGGAGTAGATGACACAGAGATGGGTGAGGGGCCAGCAACATCTGTTCCAATATAGGATTCAAATCCAACGACATATCAAAGCCAGAGGGAGTATGGGTATAAGACGATGAGACATTCCCCACAGTGTTTGTGAAGTAAATCCTGCAAGGTGGGGGAAGAGGGAGGATCCACCCATAGCTTCCAGGCATCATTGAGCACCCCCGCCTCCATGGTCTTCTGCTTCATCAAAACTTGGTGAGGGAATAAAGGATAGAGCCCCAGATGCAGGTGGCAGCCAGAGCTGCAGAAGCAGAGCTGCTCCTGTTATGCACTGCTCCAGGTCCTGCTGAGAGAAAGGATTTATTAACAACACAACCCAATAAACTGTATGCATCATCCACAACAAACTACGGCATGAACACATTTTACAACAGAAACTCTGGAGGAGGGAATAGGCCTGTGATGCCTCGGGTATAAAAAAAATAAATAAAGTTCAGGAGGGAAGCATGTTTTCAGATTAAAAGAAATGCCTGAACAAAGGGTTGTGTGCTGGGGGGGAAGTATACTTTGGGGACATGTGAAAAAGTAGCTATTCTCTGAAAGTGTACAACAGACCTAAAATAGCCATGCAGGTGTCCTTAACATATATCCGTGCCCTTTAACACACATCAGTAACTGTTAGGAGAGACCTCAACTACATTCCTGGTTTGCCAGGGGCAAGGCTTTGGTTTTCATATCCTATTTCTTCAAACAGCTTTATAATTACTTAACATTTTGCCCTCACCACATCTTCTGGACTGGGGATACAGTTATATTTTTCTCTACAGGAGATGAGTTTTGGCTGACGGGGATGGACACCTCAGTACTGTTCTACAACACACCGATTCTGAGGGGGGAGGAATTTTGCCATCACAAATGAATTTCTGCTTCTATATTATATGAAGGAAGAAGATGTATATAAATATATCAATGCTAGATTTCAGCATGCACAAATAAATATATTTACACGTACAGTCAGTCCTCGTTTTACAACGCTACGCTTTACAACGAATGTCTCATCCAACGCTATGCAATGCATACCTATGTTCATTTTTACAATGCCAAAATGGATTATCCAACGCTCTTACGACACTTTGCAAAGTTGTTTATGTGTGTATATAATATATATATATATATATTATACTATATAATATATTATATTTTTATATTATATATTATGTTATATATATAATACAGTATATACACTATATAATTTGTGTGTGCTGCATATCTCATTGCCTGCGTAAAATATTTTGTGTATTTTAGCATTAAAAATGCCTTCAGGAACGGAACCTTTCATTTAAACAGTGTTCCTATGGGAAAACGTGTTTCGCTTTACAACGTTTCGCTATCCAACGCCATTTTGAGTAACGCATTGTGTCGGATAACCGAGGACTGCCTGTACAGTATATATTTCCCATGCCAGAGTTGGCTGCTCTGTTTTAATTTCATGGACCAGTTTGAACCACTGGTATCTCCTGATCTCCTGTACTATCATTTTTTTGTATCTGTCCCTTTTTGCTACTGAAAGAGAAATGAGTTAGATTGCATTGAGGTGTCCTGTGTGCAGTGGTAATTCCACTTGCACTCACCATATAATATGACGCTTGCATTGCTGTTCCCAAGCTTGTTCGATGCAACACATGTGTAATTCCCATAATCCTTCTCTGAAACATTGAAAAATGTCAGAATGGACATGTGGTCTTTGTTCTCGATTCTCACACCCTCCAGCCCATTGGCTAATCTGTGAAGAAAGAATAGTATTGTATTGTATGCCTTTATTTATATAGCGCCAAAAGTGTACTCAGCGCTTCACAAAGAATACAGTGCAGGGAATTATAATAATACAATAAGCGCAGCAAAATCAGACAATAGGAAAGGAAATCCCTGCCCCGAAGAGCTTACAATCTAAGTGACCTGAATTAATCAGAGCTCCAACACGGCAGCACTGAACCTTTATTTCTTGTTCATCATGGAATTTAGTTACTCTCAGTTACTCTCACAGTGAATACTCCCTTTGTGTCTAGATGCTAACTAATCTCATTCCATGCCTTCCAGAAATAAGACACAATAATAGCAGAAACTGTACAATTGTAATAGTTGACCATCTGTTATAATAAGTCAGTTGTCTGCGTATGCTTGTCCATCCCTTGGGTGAGACATGCTTACATTCGCTTGTAGACAGTGGCTAGGTGACTATCTTTGACTGCCTTATATACCCCAGGCGGAGTGATGTCACTGAGTCTAGCAATTACATCAACAAGCCTCGGCGACACATGGTTACACTCATTCACCAACAGTGAATAGGTGACTGTCCTGTACCGTCCAGTCCCTAACATTCCTCAGTGTGAGTGATGTCATAGAGGCCAGCAGTGATATCAACAAGCCTCTGGCGAGACACGCTCACAGAGACATCGGCAAGTCACATCTGCTGCAGTATGTGAGTTTTATCTAGTGCACAATTATTAAGGAACATGTTGACATTACTGATATATGTAACCTCTTGATATTTAATCCATGACTGGGCAATACATTGCCAATTACACTGCTTTCAACTAATTATGTAATAGATTTTAAAGTAGTTTCACCCTTTGAATTATTTTATTAAAGTGTCGTACAGTATATTGTGTTCGGAACCTGACATCAGGTTTGAGAGGTTTCACGTGACTGTTACTGGTCACAATCTGCACTGTGATGTACCCACTTCTCAGAACAAGGTACACTGATGTCAAAATCTAATACATAACAATTGAGGGTTCAAAACAGAAATGTAGGATTCGGATACACTTACACTGACCTCAATTAATAATAAAAAGGTAATTGCCAAAGCACATCAAATCATAATCAGGACAACTGCTACCTTGTCCTTACAAACCTCTCTGGTGAGACCAAAACATAGACTATGCCACAAAATAAAACATGCGTTTTCTGCACTGACGGTGTGCCTGTGAAATGATTTTATATTGGTGCTTTTGTGTATGTGTTGCTGTAGTTGGTGCTTTTGTGTATGTGTTGCTGTAGTTGGACACCGTTTTGTATTTTGTGTGCGCAGCGTTACTTCATTTATGGGCTTTGCTCCATTAGGTATATGCTTTTAAAATCTATGAGAAAATAGAAAGATCCAGGGCAACTTCGGATTTCTTTAGAAAAATTTATTACAGCTCAAAAACAAAACGTTTCATCCCTCCTAGGGGACTTTATCAGGTGACTGGCTTGCAGAGACTACAAAAATGTCCAGTATAAATAGCCACACACCCAGATGAAAACAATTAAAACACCACTAATTACCCCCCAGTATTCACATGATTGTCAGCAGACTTGATCCGCCATGTAATGTGTGCTCCGGTCCGGTCACGCTGATGTCATCACTTGGTTCCCTCGCGTCGACGTCATCAGCAGGTCACTCTGCATGGTGCCTTCCGGCTGCCTGAACAGGCATGGGGTCTTGTTGACGTGCTCCCTCTGTTCCTCCTCTGAGAGTTTGTCCCACGTAGTCTCGCGATATTTCGGGATTATGGTGATGTCATCAGTGACAGGCATGAAACTTCTCTGTCTCCCTAGCTGGTGATGCCGTTTCTTCACACATGCGCAGTACATCAGCATTTCTGTGACGCTTCAATACCAGGGGGAGAAGAGCTTATTCTAGCTCGTGGTAAGACTCAGATCTGGGTGGAATAATGAAGAGAGGAGAGAGTTTGTTCAATGTGAATACATCAGTAAAGTGCCACTATACCCTAAAATAAAAGATTTTAAAATATGGATTCTTTCTTTCTTGATTTTTGGTTTAAAATCTTTAAAATCTTTTATATTAAAATCCTTTAAAATCTTTTATTTTAGGGTATAGTGGCACTTTATTGATGTATTCACATTGAACAAACTCTCTTCTTCATCACCAGCTAGGGAGACAGAGAAGTTTCATGCCTGTCACTGATGACATCACCACAATCCCGAAATATCGAGAGACTACGCGGGACAAACTCTAAGAGGAGGAACAGAGGGAGCACGTCAACAAGACCCCATGGCTGTTCAGGCAGTCGGAAGGCACCATGCAGAGGGACCTGCTGATGACGTCGACGCGAGGGAACCAAGTGATGACATCAGCGCGACCGGACCTGAGCACACATTACATGGCGGATCAAGTCTGCTGACAATCATGTGAATACTGGGGGGTAATTAGTGGTGTTTTAATTGTTTTCATCTGGGTGTTTATGGCTATTTATACTGGACATTTTTTTTAATCTCTGCAAGCCAGTCACTTGATAAAGTCCCCTAGGAGGGATGAAAAGTTGTGTTTTTGAGCTGTAATAAATTTTTCTAAAGAAATCCGAAGTTGCCCTGGATCTTTCTATTTTCTCCAATGTTGGATGTTCCAGGCAGATATCCCTGAACCAGGAGCACCGGTATCAGCAAGTATTTTGATTGTTTTTTTATGGTGTGCAGCTTTTCTTGTGATATTGCCTTAAAATCTATGAGACATCAATGCAGGGGGCTATATTTATCACATTGAGGATAGGCTATATTTATCACATTGAGGATAGGCTATATTTATCACATTGAGGATAGGCTATATTTATCACATTGAGGATAGGCTATATTATCACATTGAGAATAGGCTATATTTATCACATTGAGGATAGGCTATATTTATCACATTGAGTGAGAATAGGCTATATTTATCACATTGACGATAGGCTATATTATCACATTGAGGATAGGCTATATTATCACAATGAGGATAGGCTATATTATCACATTGAGGATAGGCTATATTTATCACATTGAGGATAGGCTATATTATCACATTGAGGATAGGCTATATTTATCACATTGAGGATAGGCTATATTATCACATTGAGGATAGGCTATATTTATCACATTGAGTGAGAATAGGCTATATTTATCACATTGACGATAGGCTATATTATCACATTGAGGATAGGCTATATTATCACATTGAGGATAGGCTATATTATCACATTGAGGATAGGCTATATTTATCACATTGAGGATAGGCTATATTATCACATTGAGGATAGGCTACACTGGCGACACACTTTATTCGAGCTCGGCTAGTCCCACGAATTCGGGTATACCCGGGTGTATTGAGGTTTGTGACTGTTTTCTGCTCGAGTGCATTGAGTTATTTTCCGGCAGGGATTGAAGCATTTTATTCCCGCTGGCTGCAATACTGCACAGTACATATATATATACTGCATTACAATTCATGAATTTATGCCATCTGGTAGACACGCGAAGCATTGCAGACTATTAAATCCTAATCATTATCATTTAACAGATCAGCCGCCCGTCAGCCAGGCATGAACCCAGGCTGGGAAGGCAAATGCAACGGGGCTTGTCAGAGGTGAGGAGCGGCGCATTCCAGGTATCTGCCAGGTACATACCGGGTATTTGCTCGAATAAAGTGTGTCGGTGCAGTATATTTATCACATTGAGTGAGAATAGGCTATATTTATCACATTGACGATAGGCTATATTATCACATTGAGGATAGGCTATATTATCACAATGAGGATAGGCTATATTTATCACATTGAGGATAGGCTATATTTATCACATTGAGGATAGGCTATATTTATCACATTGAGGATAGGCTATATTTATCACATTGAGTGAGAATAGGCTATATTATCACATTGAGGATAGGCTATATTTATCACATTGAGTGAGAATAGGCTATATTTATCACATTGAGGATAGGCTATATTTATCACATTGAGGATAGGCTATATTATCACAATGAGGATAGGCTATATTATCACATTGAGGATAGGCTATATTTATCACTTTGAGGATAGGCTATATTTATCACATTGAGGATAGGCTATATTTATCACATTGAGGATAGGCTATATTTATCACATTGAGTGAGAATAGGCTATATTATCACATTGACGATAGGCTATATTATCACATTGAGGATAGGCTATATTATCACATTGAGGATAGGCTATATTTATCACATTGAGGATAGGCTATATTTATCACATTGAGGATAGGCTATATTATCACATTGAGGATAGGCTATATTATCACATTGAGGATAGGCTATATTATCACATTGAGGATAGGCTATATTATCACATTGAGGATAGGCTATATTATCACATTGAGGATAGGCAATATTTATCACATTGAGGATAGGCTATATTATCACATTGAGGATAGGCTATATTATCACATTGAGGATAGGCTATATTTATCACATTGAGGATAGGCTATATTTATCACATTGAGGATAGGCTATATTTATCACATTGAGGATAGGCTATATTATCACATTGAGGATAGGCTATATTATCACATTGAGGATAGGCTATATTATCACATTGAGGATAGGCAATATTTATCACATTGAGGATAGGCTATATTATCACATTGAGGATAGGCTATATTTATCACATTGAGGATAGGCTATATTATCACATTGAGGATAGGCTATATTTATCACATTGAGGATAGGCTATATTATCACATTGAGGATAGGCTATATTATCACATTGAGGATAGGCTATATTATCACATTGAGGATAGGCTATATTTATCACATTGAGGATAGGCTATATTATCACATTGAGGATAGGCTATATTATCACATTGAGGATAGGCTATATTATCACATTGAGGATAGGCTATATTGATCACATTGAGGATAGGCTATATTGATCACATTGAGGATAGGCTATATTTATCACATTGAGGATAGGCTATATTTATCACATTGAGGATAGGCTATATTTATCACATTGAGGATAGGCTATATTATCACATTGAGGATAGGCTATATTTAATACATTGAGGATAGGCTATATTATCACATTGAGGATAGGCTATATTATCACATTGAGGATAGGCTATATTTATCACATTGAGGATAGGCTATATTATCACATTGAGGATAGGCTATATTTATCACATTGAGGATAGGCTATATTATCACATTGAGGATAGGCTATATTTATCACATTGAGGATAGGCTATATTATCACATTGAGGATAGGCTATATTTATCACATTGAGGATAGGCTATATTATCACATTGGGGATAGGCTATATTTATCACATTGAGGATAAGCTATATTTATCACATTGAGGATAGGCTATATTATCACATTGAGGATAAGCTATATTATCACATTGAGGATAGGCTATATTATCACATAGAGGATAGGCTATATTATCACATTGAGGATAGGCTATATTAATCACATTGAGGATAGGCTATATTATCACATTGAGGATAGGCTATATTATCACATTGAGGATAGGCTATATTATCACAATGAGGATAGGCTATATTATCACATTGAGGATAGGCTATATTTATCACATTGAGGATAGGCTATATTTATCACATTGAGGATAGGCTATATTATCACATTGAGGATAGGCTATATTTATCACATTGAGGATAGGCTATATTATCACATTGAGGATAGGCTATATTATCACATTGAGGATAGGCTATATTATCACATTGAGGATAGGCTATATTGATCACATTGAGGATAGGCTATATTGATCACATTGAGGATAGGCTATATTTATCACATTGAGGATAGGCTATATTTATCACATTGAGGATAGGCTATATTTATCACATTGAGGATAGGCTATATTATCACATTGAGGATAGGCTATATTTAATACATTGAGGATAGGCTATATTATCACATTGAGGATAGGCTATATTATCACATTGAGGATAGGCTATATTTATCACATTGAGGATAGGCTATATTATCACATTGAGGATAGGCTATATTTATCACATTGAGGATAGGCTATATTATCACATTGAGGATAGGCTATATTTATCACATTGAGGATAGGCTATATTATCACATTGAGGATAGGCTATATTTATCACATTGAGGATAGGCTATATTATCACATTGGGGATAGGCTATATTTATCACATTGAGGATAAGCTATATTTATCACATTGAGGATAGGCTATATTATCACATTGAGGATAAGCTATATTATCATATTGAGGATAGGCTATATTATCACATAGAGGATAGGCTATATTATCACATTGAGGATAGGCTATATTAATCACATTGAGGATAGGCTATATTATCACATTGAGGATAGGCTATATTATCACATTGAGGATAGGCTATATTATCACAATGAGGATAGGCTATATTATCACATTGAGGATAGGCTATATTTATCACATTGAGGATAGGCTATATTTATCACATTGAGGATAGGCTATATTATCACATTGAGGATAGGCTATATTTATCACATTGAGGATAGGCTATATTATCACATTGGGGATAGGCTATATTTATCACATTGAGGATAGGCTATATTATCACATTGGGGATAGGCTATATTTATCACATTGAGGATAGGCTATATTATCACATTGGGGATAGGCTATATTATCACATTGAGGATAGGCTATATTTATCACATTGGGGATAGGCTATATTATCACATTGGGGATAGGCTATATTATCACATTGAGGATAGGCTATATTTATCACATTGAGGATAGGCTATATTTATCACATTGAGGATAGGCTATATTATCACATTGAGGATAGGCTATATTATCACATTGAGGATAGGCTATATTATCACATTGAGGATAGGCTATATTATCACATTGAGGATAGGCTATATTATCACATTGAGGATAGGCTATATTATCACATTGAGGATAGGCTATATTATCACATTGAGGATAGGCTATATTAATCACATTGAGGATAGGCTATATTTATCACATTGAGGATAGGCTATATTATCACATTGAGGATAGGCTATATTATCACATTGAGGATAGGCTATATTATCACATTGAAGATAGGCTATATTATCACATTGAAGATAGGCTATATTATCACATTGAGGATAGGCTATATTATCAAATTGAGGATAGGCTATATTATCACATTGAGGATAGGCTATATTAATCACATTGAGGACAGGCTATATTATCACATTGAGGATAGGCTATATTATCACATTGAGGATAGGCTATATTATCACATTGAGGATAGGCTATATTATCACATTGAGGATAGGCTATATTTATCACATTGAGGATAGGCTATATTATCACATTGAGGATAGGCTATATTTATCACATTGAGGATAGGCTATATTTATCACATTGAGGATAGGCTATATTATCACATTGAGGATAGGCTATATTTATCACATTGAGGATAGGCTATATTTATCACATTGAGGATAGGCTATATTTATCACATTGAGGATAGGCTATATTAATCACATTGAGGATAGGCTACAGTATATTAATCACATTGAGGATAGGCTATATTAATCACATTGAGGATAGGCTATATTTATCACATTGAGGATAGGCTATATTATCACATTGAGGATAGGCTATATTTATCACATTGAGGATAGGCTATATTATCACATTGAGGATAGGCTATATTTATCACATTGGGGATAGGCTATATTTATCACATTGAGGATAGGCTATATTTATCACATTGAGGATAGGCTATATTATCACATTGAGGATAGGCTATATTAATCACATTGAGGATAGGCTATATTTATCACATTGAGGATAGGCTATATTATCACATTGAGGATAGGCTATATTTATCACATTGAGGATAGGCTATATTTATCACATTGAGGATAGGCTATATTATTACATTGAGGATAGGCTATATTATCACATTGAGGATAGGCTATATTAATCACATTGAGGATAGGCTATATTTATCACATTGAGGATAGGCTATATTATCACATTGAGGATAGGCTATATTATCACATTGAGGATAGGCTATATTTATCACATTGAGGATAGGCTATATTATCGCATTGAGGATAGGCTATATTTATCACATTGAGGATAGGCTATATTATCACATTGAGGATAGGCTATATTATCACATTGAGGATAGGCTATATTTATCACATTGAGGATAGGCTATATTATCACATTGAGGATAGGCTATATTATCACATTGAGGATAGGCTATATTATCACATTGAGGATAGGCTATATTATCACATTGAGGATAGGCTATATTATCACATTGAGGATAGGCTATATTAATCACATTGAGGATAGGCTATATTATCACATTGAGGATAGGCTATATTATCACATTGAGGATAGGCTATATTATCACATTGAGGATAGGCTATATTTATCACATTGAGTGAGAATAGGCTATATTTATCACATTGACGATAGGCTATATTATCACATTGAGGATAGGCTATATTATCACATTGAGGATAGGCTATATTATCACATTGAGGATAGGCTATATTGATCACATTGAGGATAGGCTATATTATCACATTGAGGATAGGCTATATTTATCACATTGAGTGAGAATAGGCTATATTTATCACATTGACGATAGGCTATATTATCACATTGAGGATAGGCTATATTATCACAATGAGGATAGGCTATATTTATCACATTGAGGATAGGCTATATTTATCACATTGAGGATAGGCTATATTTATCACATTGAGGATAGGCTATATTTATCACATTGAGTGAGAATAGGCTATATTATCACATTGAGGATAGGCTATATTTATCACATTGAGTGAGAATAGGCTATATTTATCACATTGAGGATAGGCTATATTTATCACATTGAGGATAGGCTATATTATCACATTGACGATAGGCTATATTATCACATTGAGGATAGGCTATATTATCACATTGAGGATAGGCTATATTATCACATTGAGGATAGGCTATATTTATCACATTGAGGATAGGCTATATTATCACATTGAGGATAGGCTATATTTATCACATTGAGTGAGAATAGGCTATATTTATCACATTGACGATAGGCTATATTATCACATTGAGGATAGGCTATATTATCACAATGAGGATAGGCTATATTTATCACATTGAGGATAGGCTATATTTATCACATTGAGGAATAGGCTATATTTATCACATTGAGGATAGGCTATATTTATCACATTGAGTGAGAATAGGCTATATTATCACATTGAGGATAGGCTATATTTATCACATTGAGTGAGAATAGGCTATATTTATCACATTGAGGATAGGCTATATTTATCACATTGAGGATAGGCTATATTATCACAATGAGGATAGGCTATATTATCACATTGAGGATAGGCTATATTTATCACTTGAGGATAGGCTATATTTATCACATTGAGGATAGGCTATATTTATCACATTGAGGATAGGCTATATTTATCACATTGAGTGAGAATAGGCTATATTATCACATTGACGATAGGCTATATTATCACATTGAGGATAGGCTATATTATCACATTGAGGATAGGCTATATTTATCACATTGAGGATAGGCTATATTTATCACATTGAGGATAGGCTATATTATCACATTGAGGATAGGCTATATTATCACATTGAGGATAGGCTATATTATCACATTGAGGATAGGCAATATTTATCACATTGAGGATAGGCTATATTATCACATTGAGGATAGGCTATATTATCACATTGAGGATAGGCTATATTTATCACATTGAGGATAGGCTATATTTATCACATTGAGGATAGGCTATTTTATCACATTGAGGATAGGCTATATATTATCACATTGAGGATAGGCTATATTTATCACATTGAGGATAGGCTATATTTATCACATTGAGGATAGGCTATATTATCACATTGAGGATAGGCTATATTATCACATTGAGGATAGGCTATATTATCACATTGAGGATAGGCAATATTTATCACATTGAGGATAGGCTATATTATCACATTGAGGATAGGCTATATTTATCACATTGAGGATAGGCTATATTATCACATTGAGGATAGGCTATATTTATCACATTGAGGATAGGCTATATTATCACATTGAGGATAGGCTATATTTATCACATTGAGGATAGGCTATATTATCACATTGAGGATAGGCTATATTATCACATTGAGGATAGGCTATATTATCACATTGAGGATAGGCTATATTGATCACATTGAGGATAGGCTATATTGATCACATTGAGGATAGGCTATATTTATCACATTGAGGATAGGCTATATTTATCACATTGAGGATAGGCTATATTTATCACATTGAGGATAGGCTATATTATCACATTGAGGATAGGCTATATTTAATACATTGAGGATAGGCTATATTATCACATTGAGGATAGGCTATATTATCACATTGAGGATAGGCTATATTTATCACATTGAGGATAGGCTATATTATCACATTGAGGATAGGCTATATTTATCACATTGAGGATAGGCTATATTATCACATTGAGGATAGGCTATATTTATCACATTGAGGATAGGCTATATTATCACATTGAGGATAGGCTATATTTATCACATTGAGGATAGGCTATATTATCACATTGGGGATAGGCTATATTTATCACATTGAGGATAAGCTATATTTATCACATTGAGGATAGGCTATATTATCACATTGAGGATAAGCTATATTATCACATTGAGGATAGGCTATATTATCACATAGAGGATAGGCTATATTATCACATTGAGGATAGGCTATATTAATCACATTGAGGATAGGCTATATTATCACATTGAGGATAGGCTATATTATCACATTGAGGATAGGCTATATTATCACAATGAGGATAGGCTATATTATCACATTGAGGATAGGCTATATTTATCACATTGAGGATAGGCTATATTTATCACATTGAGGATAGGCTATATTATCACATTGAGATAGGCTATATTATCACATTGAGGATAGGCTATATTATCACATTGAGGATAGGCTATATTATCACATTGAGGATAGGCTATATTATCACATTGAGGATAGGCTATATTATCACATTGAGGATAGGCTATATTATCACATTGAGGATAGGCTACAGTATATTAATCACATTGAGGATAGGCTATATTAATCACATTGAGGATAGGCTATATTATCACATTGAGGATAGGCTATATTATCACATTGAGGATAGGCTATATTTATCACATTGAGGATAGGCTATATTATCACATTGGGGATAGGCTATATTTATCACATTGAGGATAGGCTATATTATCACATTGGGGATAGGCTATATTTATCACATTGAGGATAGGCTATATTATCACATTGGGGATAGGCTATATTATCACATTGAGGATAGGCTATATTTATCACATTGGGGATAGGCTATATTATCACATTGGGGATAGGCTATATTATCACATTGAGGATAGGCTATATTTATCACATTGAGGATAGGCTATATTTATCACATTGAGGATAGGCTATATTATCACATTGAGGATAGGCTATATTATCACATTGAGGATAGGCTATATTATCACATTGAGGATAGGCTATATTATCACATTGAGGATAGGCTATATTATCACATTGAGGATAGGCTATATTATCACATTGAGGATAGGCTATATTATCACATTGAGGATAGGCTATATTAATCACATTGAGGATAGGCTATATTTATCACATTGAGGATAGGCTATATTATCACATTGAGGATAGGCTATATTATCACATTGAGGATAGGCTATATTATCACATTGAAGATAGGCTATATTATCACATTGAAGATAGGCTATATTATCACATTGAGGATAGGCTATATTATCACATTGAGGATAGGCTATATTTATCACATTGAGGATAGGCTATATTATCACATTGAGGATAGGCTATATTTATCACATTGAGGATAGGCTATATTTATCACATTGAGGATAGGCTATATTATCACATTGAGGATAGGCTATATTATCACATTGAGGATAGGCTATATTATCACATTGAGGATAGGCTATATTATCACATTGAGGATAGGCTATATTATCACATTGAGGATAGGCTATATTATCACATTGAGGATAGGCTATATTATCAAATTGAGGATAGGCTATATTATCACATTGAGGATAGGCTATATTAATCACATTGAGGACAGGCTATATTATCACATTGAGGATAGGCTATATTATCACATTGAGGATAGGCTATATTATCACATTGAGGATAGGCTATATTATCACATTGAGGATAGGCTATATTATCACATTGAGGATAGGCTATATTTATCACATTGAGGATAGGCTATATTATCACATTGAGGATAGGCTATATTTATCACATTGAGGATAGGCTATATTTATCACATTGAGGATAGGCTATATTATCACATTGAGGATAGGCTATATTTATCACATTGAGGATAGGCTATATTTATCACATTGAGGATAGGCTATATTTATCACATTGAGGATAGGCTATATTAATCACATTGAGGATAGGCTACAGTATATTAATCACATTGAGGATAGGCTATATTAATCACATTGAGGATAGGCTATATTTATCACATTGAGGATAGGCTATATTATCACATTGAGGATAGGCTATATTTATCACATTGAGGATAGGCTATATTATCACATTGAGGATAGGCTATATTTATCACATTGAGGATAGGCTATATTATCACATTGAGGATAGGCTATATTAATCACATTGAGGATAGGCTATATTTATCACATTGAGGATAGGCTATATTATCACATTGAGGATAGGCTATATTTATCACATTGAGGATAGGCTATATTTATCACATTGAGGATAGGCTATATTATCACATTGAGGATAGGCTATATTATCACATTGAGGATAGGCTATATTAATCACATTGAGGATAGGCTATATTATCACATTGAGGATAGGCTATATTATCACATTGAGGATAGGCTATATTATCACATTGAGGATAGGCTATATTTATCACATTGAGGATAGGCTATATTATCACATTGAGGATAGGCTATATTTATCACATTGAGGATAGGCTATATTATCACATTGAGGATAGGCTATATTATCACATTGAGGATAGGCTATATTATCACATTGAGGATAGGCTATATTATCACATTGAGGATAGGCTATATTATCACATTGAGGATAGGCTATATTATCACATTGAGGATAGGCTATATTATCACATTGAGGATAGGCTATATTAATCACATTGAGGATAGGCTATATTTATCACATTGAGGATAGGCTATATTATCACATTGAGGATAGGCTATATTATCACATTGAGGATAGGCTATATTTATCACATTGAGTGAGAATAGGCTATATTTATCACATTGACGATAGGCTATATTATCACATTGAGGATAGGCTATATTATCACATTGAGGATAGGCTATATTATCACATTGAGGATAGGCTATATTTATCACATTGAGGATAGGCTATATTATCACATTGAGGATAGGCTATATTTATCACATTGAGTGAGAATAGGCTATATTTATCACATTGACGATAGGCTATATTATCACATTGAGGATAGGCTATATTATCACAATGAGGATAGGCTATATTTATCACATTGAGGATAGGCTATATTTATCACATTGAGGATAGGCTATATTTATCACATTGAGGATAGGCTATATTTATCACATTGAGTGAGAATAGGCTATATTATCACATTGAGGATAGGCTATATTTATCACATTGAGTGAGAATAGGCTATATTTATCACATTGAGGATAGGCTATATTTATCACATTGAGGATAGGCTATATTATCACAATGAGGATAGGCTATATTATCACATTGAGGATAGGCTATATTTATCACTTTGAGGATAGGCTATATTTATCACATTGAGGATAGGCTATATTTATCACATTGAGGATAGGCTATATTTATCACATTGAGTGAGAATAGGCTATATTATCACATTGACGATAGGCTATATTATCACATTGAGGATAGGCTATATTATCACATTGAGGATAGGCTATATTTATCACATTGAGGATAGGCTATATTTATCACATTGAGGATAGGCTATATTATCACATTGAGGATAGGCTATATTATCACATTGAGGATAGGCTATATTATCACATTGAGGATAGGCTATATTATCACATTGAGGATAGGCTATATTATCACATTGAGGATAGGCAATATTTATCACATTGAGGATAGGCTATATTATCACATTGAGGATAGGCTATATTATCACATTGAGGATAGGCTATATTTATCACATTGAGGATAGGCTATATTTATCACATTGAGGATAGGCTATATTATCACATTGAGGATAGGCTATATTATCACATTGAGGATAGGCTATATATTATCACATTGAGGATAGGCTATATTTATCACATTGAGGATAGGCTATATTTATCACATTGAGGATAGGCTATATTATCACATTGAGGATAGGCTATATTATCACATTGAGGATAGGCTATATTATCACATTGAGGATAGGCAATATTTATCACATTGAGGATAGGCTATATTATCACATTGAGGATAGGCTATATTTATCACATTGAGGATAGGCTATATTATCACATTGAGGATAGGCTATATTTATCACATTGAGGATAGGCTATATTATCACATTGAGGATAGGCTATATTATCACATTGAGGATAGGCTATATTATCACATTGAGGATAGGCTATATTTATCACATGAGGATAGGCTATATTATCACATTGAGGATAGGCTATATTATCACATTGAGGATAGGCTATATTATCACATTGAGGATAGGCTATATTGATCACATTGAGGATAGGCTATATTGATCACATTGAGGATAGGCTATATTTATCACATTGAGGATAGGCTATATTTATCACATTGAGGATAGGCTATATTTATCACATTGAGGATAGGCTATATTATCACATTGAGGATAGGCTATATTTAATACATTGAGGATAGGCTATATTATCACATTGAGGATAGGCTATATTATCACATTGAGGATAGGCTATATTTATCACATTGAGGATAGGCTATATTATCACATTGAGGATAGGCTATATTTATCACATTGAGGATAGGCTATATTATCACATTGAGGATAGGCTATATTTATCACATTGAGGATAGGCTATATTATCACATTGAGGATAGGCTATATTTATCACATTGAGGATAGGCTATATTATCACATTGGGGATAGGCTATATTTATCACATTGAGGATAGGCTATATTATCACATTGAGGATAAGCTATATTTATCACATTGAGGATAGGCTATATTATCACATTGAGGATAAGCTATATTATCACATTGAGGATAGGCTATATTATCACATAGAGGATAGGCTATATTATCACATTGAGATAGGCTATATTATCACATTGAGGATAGGCTATATTATCACATTGAGGATAGGCTATATTATCACATTGAGGATAGGCTATATTATCACATTGAGGATAGGCTATATTATCACATTGAGGATAGGCTATATTATCACATTGAGGATAGGCTACAGTATATTAATCACATTGAGGATAGGCTATATTAATCACATTGAGGATAGGCTATATTTATCACATTGAGGATAGGCTATATTATCACATTGAGGATAGGCTATATTATCACATTGGGATAGGCTATATTTATCACATTGAGGATAGGCTATATTATCACATTGAGGATAGGCTATATTATCACATTGAGGATAGGCTATATTATCACATTGGGGATAGGCTATATTATCACATTGGGATAGGCTATATTATCACATTGAGGATAGGCTATATTTATCACATTGAGGATAGGCTATATTTATCACATTGAGGATAGGCTATATTATCACATTGAGGATAGGCTATATTATCACATTGAGGACTAGGCTATATTATCACATTGAGGATAGGCTATATTATCACATTGAGGATAGGCTATATTATCACATTGAGGATAGGCTATATTATCACATTGAGGATAGGCTATATTATCACATTGAGGATAGGCTATATTAATCACATTGAGGATAGGCTATATTTATCACATTGAGGATAGGCTATATTATCACATTGAGGATAGGCTATATTATCACATTGAGGATAGGCTATATTATCACATTGAGGATAGGCTATATTATCACATTGAGATAGGCTATATTATCACATTGAGGATAGGCTATATTATCACATTGAGGATAGGCTATATTTATCACATTGAGGATAGGCTATATTATCACATTGAGGATAGGCTATATTTATCACATTGAGGATAGGCTATATTTATCACATTGAGGATAGGCTATATTATCACATTGAGGATAGGCTATATTATCACATTGAGGATAGGCTATATTATCACATTGAGGATAGGCTATATTATCACATTGAGGATAGGCTATATTATCACATTGAGGATAGGCTATATTATCACATTGAGGATAGGCTATATTATCACATTGAGGATAGGCTATATTATCAAATTGAGGATAGGCTATATTATCACATTGAGGATAGGCTATATTATCACATTGAGGACTAGGCTATATTATCACATTGAGGATAGGCTATATTATCACATTGAGGATAGGCTATATTATCACATTGAGGATAGGCTATATTATCACATTGAGGATAGGCTATATTATCACATTGAGGATAGGCTATATTTATCACATTGAGGATAGGCTATATTATCACATTGAGGATAGGCTATATTTATCACATTGAGGATAGGCTATATTTATCACATTGAGGATAGGCTATATTATCACATTGAGGATAGGCTATATTTATCACATTGAGGATAGGCTATATTTATCACATTGAGGATAGGCTATATTTATCACATTGAGGGATAGTGCTATATTAATCACATTGAGGATAGGCTACAGTATATTAATCACATTGAGG